>NC_083772.1:31979018-32039018 GCF_963514075.1 Conger conger | reverse complement strand
ATTAAACCTAGTCCTATACTAAATTAAATTGTGAATGGAGATTATCCATCCCAAAACAAATTTCATCCAGGACTAAGGTTAAACTGTGTGTGAAATCAGCCCATTGTGTAATAAAGGGATATAAAACAAGGTGTGACCGTGTACACAGCTGTAAGATCGGGGGTGGTTATTGTTCTCATTAAAGCCTGTAATATAAAGTGGAAGTTAGGACTTCCTCAAGCCTGTTCCCTCGGTGTGTAACTGGCTGGATATGGGTTTGATTGTTCAGGTGATGGAGCGCTTGGCTTAGCAGGGCTGAGTGGAGGAAGTGAAGTGGAGAATTGACGCTGAGGCCGTACACTGACACACACACACACACACACACACACACACACACACACACACACACACACACACACACACTACAAATTCACACTGTAATACACACACACTCACACACGCACACACACACACACTCACACACACACTACAAATTCACACTGAAATACACACACACTCACACACTACAAATTCACACTGAAATACACACACTCTCTCACACACACACACACTCACACTGCAAATTCACACTGAAATACACACACTCTCACACACACACTCACACTACAAATTCACACTGATATACATACACTACAAATTCACACTGAAATACACACTCACACACTACACATTCACACTGAAATACACACACACTCACACACTACAAATTCGCACTGAAATACACACACTCCAAATTCACACTGAAATACACACACACACACTCTCTCACACACTGCAAATTCACACTGAATTGCACGCACACTCTCTCACACACTACAAATTCACACTGAAATACGCACACTACAAATTCACACACACTACAAATTCACACTGAAATACACACACACACACACACGCTATTCCAATGCATGCCTGTACTTAGACAAACTGTCAGTAGCAAACAGCAGATGTACACTCACTCACTTTATTAGGAACACCTCTACACCTACTTATTCATGTGATTATCTAATCAGCCAATCATGTGGCAGCAGTGCAATGCATAATATCATGCAGATATGGGTCAGGAGCTTCAGTTCACATCATCAAAATCGGGGGGAAAATCTCTAATTTTGACCATGGCATGATTGTTGGTGCCAGATGGGCTGGTTGAGTATTTCTGTAACTGCTGATCTCCTGGGATTTTCACACACAACAGTCTCAAGAGAATGGTGCTAACGGTCAAGCTGTCAGAAAGGCTGCAGTAACGCAGATAACCACTTTGTACAATTGTGGTGAGCAGAAAAGCATCTCCAAATGCACAACACGTCTAACCTTGAGGCAGATGGGCTAGAACAGTTAGAAGACCACGTTGGGTTCCACTTCTGTCAGCCATGACCAGAAAGCTTAGGATTCAGTGGGCACAGGCTCAGCAAAACTGGACCGTTTAAGACTGGGGAAAAATGTAGCCTGGTCTGCTGAGGCATACCAATGGTTGCGTCACAATAGTGTTCCTAATAAAGTGCTCAGTGTGTATGTGTGCATGTGTGAATAGAAGAAATCATGCTCTGAGCATATACGACAGTCAACACCAGGCAGCAAACACTGCTGCCGAATGTCCCGTCTGCACTCACTGTGGTTAGGAACATTTGGAGAGAGAGCTGCCTTCATTGCCTGTCAAATTTATGAATCAAACTATGAAGCGCTGTGGGATTGCCAATCATAAAAGAGGATTAGGGCATAAGTGGATAAGGAAAATCCATGACATCCCAGGCTTGCTTTGCAGAAAGAAAATGCTGAATCCTCCCACTTTAAGGATTATTTGCCCAAGGAATTAATGGGGAGAAGATGAACAGTGGCAGAACCTCGCTCTCTCTCGCTCTCTCTCGCTCTCTCTCGCTCTCTCTCGCTCTCTCTCGCTCTCTCTCGCTCTCTCTCGCTCTCTCTCGCTCTCTCTCGCTCTCTCTCGCTCTCTCTCTCTCTCTCTCTCTCTCTTGCTCTGCTGAAGTGGCCCTTTCTCTGGCTGGGTGTACGGTAGGCCCAGCTGCGTGGCTCTGTCTCTGCATGTCAATTCCCTGCCGGACGGCCTGGACAATCTCCCACTGTGCTGCCCTGAGAACCAGCCTTTCTCTCCCGCCCCTCCCCCACTGCCCCTGTGCGGCAACAATGTGCTGCAGCGCATCACGTGTGTGTGTGTGTGTGTGTGTGTGTGTGTGTGTGTGTGTGTGTGTGTGTGTGTGTGTGTGTGTGTGTGTGTGTGTGTGTGTGTGTGTGTGTGTGTGTGTGTGTGTGTGTGTGAGCGTGCCTGTGCGTGCGCGCCTGTGTTCTGATGATTTAGTGTGTAGATAGTGTCTCTGGGGCACAGTGGGACAGTATGGAGACATACAGTGTACAGTGAGGACTGCTTGGTTTAGGCTCATTAGTGTTGTGGCTGATCAGCTGCCTGATACACAACATGAGTCAATAGTAATTAACCCATCAGGTGTATGATGCGTATACACACGTGGGGCATGGCTGCATTGTAATACTGTTAGTTGTAACCGTCTGTCTGAATGTCACTCTGTCTGTCTCCTTAGGCGGAACCTGACCAAGCTGTCGTTGATATTCAGTCACATGCTGGCTGAGCTCAAAGCCATATTTCCGAACGGCCTGTTCCAGGGAGACAACTTCCGCATCACCAAGGCGGACGCAGCAGAGTTCTGGAGAAGGTCGTTTGGGGACAAGTGAGTTATTTCTCATTAGAAGTGCACTACAACATTTCTGAGTGTGATTACTGCGATCCAGCTCCCAGTGCTGTCCTGAGTACCATTGAACAGATACAGATGGGTACCTGTGTAGCTGGTTTTGAAGATTGCGTGTGTGGTTGCTAAATGTGCGTATGGTTGCTAAATGTGCATGTGGTTGGTAAATGTGCGTATGGTTGCTAAATGTGCATGTGGTTGCTAAATGTGCATGTGGTTGCTACATGTGCATGTGGTTGGTAAATGTGCATGTGCTGGTAAATGTGCGTGTGGTTAGAAAATGTGCATGTGATTTGTGCATGTGGTTAGTAAATGGGAGTGTGGTTTGTGTGTGTGGTTAGTAAATGTGCATGTGCTGGTAAATGTGCATGTGGTTAGTACATGTGCGTGTGGTTAGTAAATGTGCATGTGGTTAGTACATGTGCGTGTGGTTAGTAAATGTGCGTGTGGTTTGTGCGTGTGGTTAGTAAATGTGAGTGCGGTTTGTGCGTGTGGTTAGTAAATGTGCGTGTGGTTTGTGCATGTGGTTAGTAAATGTGCGTGTGTTTGGTAAATGTGTATGTGGTTAGTACATGTACATGTGCGTGCGCTTAGTGAATGTGCATGTGGTTGGTAAATGCGCGTGTGGTTAGTAAATGTGTGTGCGTGTGGTTATGTGGATGTGGTTAGTAAATGTGCATGTGGTTTGTGCGTGTGGTTAGTAAATGTGTGTGGGTGTGGTTGGTAAATGCGCGTGTGGTTGGTAAATGCGCGTGTGGTTTGTAAATGTGGAAGCGTCTCTCCCCACAGGACCATCGTTCCATGGAAAGTGTTCCGCCAGGCGCTGCACGAGTTTCACCCAATCAGCTCAGGCCTGGAGGCCATGGCCCTGAAGTCCACCATCGACCTCACCTGCAACGACCACATCTCCGTCTTCGAGTTCGACATCTTCACCAGGCTCTTCCAGGTATGCCTCAAATGTGTGATCGTTTAGTCTGGTCTTGATGGGTCCAGGGTGCTTTATGCATGTCTGATTGGTCCAGGGTGGGGAACAATCAAACTCTACATGCAGTACGTATTGCGGATGGATGGTGTGCACAGAGCTCCATGTTAAGAGCCCAGAAAAGGGGAGCATCTATTTTATGCGACATTACACTTTTTTTTTCTGCTTTGGGAATTCACTGTGTTTGACCCATTTAAACATCCTCAAGTTTCTCACACTCCTTAAAAGTAGAGAAAATATGGTCTTGTATAAGCGCAATTCTGGGGGGTCTAACTAGCCCCATTCCCAGTCCCCTGTAAGGGTTCTGCTTATGGGTTATGCCCGATCTTACATACGGTGCAGTGCGTTATCCGACCAGGCATGCGTCCTGCTGCCCGTAGTATTGACCACTTAGCGGGGTATTGTTTTGCGTTTCCTGCAGCCATGGTCGTCTCTGCTGCGGAACTGGAACAGCCTGGCGGTGACACACCCAGGGTACATGGCCTTCCTCACGTACGACGAGGTCAAAGCACGTCTGCAGAAGTTCATCCACAAGCCAGGCAGGTGAGGGACTTTCAGACCTCGGTACGTAATCGTTTTGGATTCTAATATGTTTATGTGCTCGATTTTAATCTTGACCGGTACAATTGAGCCAACCAAGAGAACCAGGATTTGCACTTTTTGAGAGCATTTCATCGATTTTCACCGATGAACCGGACGAGCTCAGTAAAGCACACCGATGCGTTTGGCCCAGGTCTGTGTAGTACTGATGTGGTATTAATGGTTCTCCTGACCTCTGACCTCCTGCGCAGCTACATCTTCAGGCTGAGCTGCACGCGGCTGGGCCAGTGGGCCATCGGCTACGTCACCGCAGACGGCAACATCCTGCAGACCATCCCCCACAACAAGCCGCTGTTCCAGGCGCTCATCGACGGCTTCCGGGAGGGATTGTGAGTCTCCGCTTCCCCAACGATTCTTCTGCTTTCCCCAAATAGACGTTCTGCTTGGCTGAAATTAGCTGTTCAAAACTCACATTCCACAGCGCTTCATTCTTAACAAATTAATCTGTAACGCTTTTACGATAATAGTGAAGTGTTACTTTTAGTTTTCGTGTGTGATTAAAATTTTGATTTGAAATTAAGATTTAAATGGGAGAAACCACGTCATATTCTGTTATTCTTCCATCTTGCAGTTCTTGCTGCTTTATTGTACCTTGCAAGCTGTTCTGCATGGATGTGATGTACCTGCAGTTTGTGGCCGTTTCTTTAGCTGGTTAATTTCACTATATCTCCAAGGGGTCTCGTGCTTTGTAACTCTATCAAGTGCAATGAGTATGTGGCTAAAACTACGCTGACTTGATAGCTAGTGGATTAATTGTAACTGCTTTGCATGCTGTTAGCCACAGAATGAGCATTTTGTCCCTGTTCCTGTCTGTCTGTAGCTACCTGTTCCCGGATGGACGGACACAAAACCCGGACCTCACTGGGCTGTGTGAGCCGTCCCCTCAGGACCATATCAAAGTCACGCAGGTGAGACTGACTCGTCACGCCTGCAGGTCCCCTGCCCCGACCCCTCAACACGCGCTCACCCGTCTGTCTGTCTGTCCGTCCGTCCCCAGGAGCAGTACGAGCTGTACTGTGAGATGGGCTCCACCTTCCAGCTGTGTAAGATCTGTGCGGAGAACGACAAGGACGTGAAGATCGAGCCCTGCGGTCACCTGATGTGCACATCCTGCCTCACCGCCTGGCAGGTCAGTGACAAAACCACGACCATGCCCGCTCAGCCCTGCCCCCCAGCCACACCCACACCCACTCAGCCCTGCCCCCCAAACCATGCCTACTCTGTCCTGCCCTCAAACCACGCCCACTCAGCCCTGCCCCCCCAGCCACGCCCACTCAGCCCTGCCCCCCAGCCACGCCCACTCAGCCCTGCCCCCCAAACCACACCCAAACCCACTCAGCCCTCCCCCCCAAACCACACCCAAACCCACTCAGCCCTGCCCCCCAAACCACGCCCACTCAGCCCTGCCCCCCAAACCATGCCCACTCAGCCCTGCCCCCCAAACCATGCCCACTCAGCCCTGCCCCCCAAACCATGCCCACTCAGCCCTGCCCCCCAAACCACGCCCACTCAGCCCTGCCCCCCAAACCACGCCCACTCAGCCCTGCCCCCAAACCACACTTGTTTGCCCCTATACTCACTCCCCGCTCTCTCTCCTCTCTCTGCCAGGAGTCGGAGGGTCAGGGCTGTCCGTTCTGTCGCTGTGAGATCAAGGGCACAGAGCCCATAGTGGTGGACCCTTTTGACCCGAAGGACAACAGCGGGGGCCTGTACGGGGGCTGCAGGGGCATGTTTGGGGCGGAAGCCCCCTCACCCAGCGATGATGACGACGATCGGCTGGATGACCCCCACCTGATGATGAGCAGGCTCGCATGTGCCAAGGTGAGCCAATCTTTTCCTTGCAAAGTTATGCTCCTCTTAAAATCGCAATTTCTGGCGCAGAAATTTAAACGGCTCGACCGGAAAAACTAAACTTGAATATGAAGCTCAAACTTTCAGGGGTTCTATATCTTATCTAACAACACACAGAAAAAGGAAAACCCGCAGGGTGCTGTGCGTGCGTGGAATGGCCCACCAGTCTGCTCACACTCTCTCACTCTCAACTATATACTCTACCTCAGAGAAAGGCAGAATCATTATGAATCTGATGTTTGATGGGTGGAGTCAGTGGTGCTCTTGATGACCCACAGGTGGAGCGCCCCCCCTCGCCCATGTCCCTGGCCCCCCAGGCCTCTCTCCCCCCTGTGCCACCCCGCCTCGACCTGCTCCAACACCGGCCCCCAAACCCTCCCGGGGCCTCCAGCCCAGGGGCCACGACCAAGGCAAGCGCCTGCCCTGCACCTTAGCCCCTTATTACAACTGTACTACATCCATATTACAGTTCTGTTACAGTTCTATTACACATTCATCCTATTTCATGTATTTGTCCTATTACAGTCCTTTGTCATATTATACCCCTGTTACACCTGCAGTACACCCTGACTGTGACTCCTATGTATTGCAGAACTGGAGAATTTATTGATGAAATACAGTACATAGCAGTATATGATGAGTATGAGTATATGTCTCTAAAAGGCGTATTTACACTAGTATTGATCATGGTTATAGTTGGTATGTTACTGTAAGTTACTGTACGGTCAGACTGCTTACCGTAACCGCTTCTGTCCGGCAGGTTGCAGCGCACCACAAAGATAAGCCCCTCCCCCTGCCCCCCGCTCTACGCGACCTGCCCCCGCCCCCTCCCCCGGACCGCCCCCACTCGGCCGGGCCCGAGGCGCGGCTGCAGAGACGGCCCCTGCCCAGCACCCCCGGCGACAAGCCCCCGCTGGCCCCGCCCAATCGGGCCCTGACGGACTGGAACCCCCGGCCCGTGCCCAAAGCGCCCACGCAGCCCCCCTGCCTGTCCAACCGCCACTCGCTCCCCCTCGCCCTGCCCTCCACGCTGGACGGACGGACAGACGCACAGCGGAACAGCTCCCTCAGTCTGGACCAACCGCCGGTGAGCTGGGCCATCAGGACCCTCTTACTCCATCATGAGTCATCACGCACTGATGGCTCAGCAATGATGTCCACGTTCTCCGATTTCATTTTTCCTTTTTAGATTGTATTTGGGTTGATGTGTGGTGTTTGTGTCTTGTAGTTAGATGACAATATTTAGTTTGTGTTGTGTTATGTGGATTGTAGTGTAGTCTGTGACAGACTTTGATTGTTGTGTGTATATTGTAGTATCGGTTAGTTTTGTTGTAGTTTGATATTTGTGTGTTTGTATGTTTTATATTTATGTTGGCTTTGCTGTTTCTCAGACGTTTGGGCCGAGTGCCTGTGGGAGTCAGGAGTATGACAGCCCGAAAGTGAAGCCTTCCTCCTCAGCCAATGCCATCTATGCCCTGGCAGCCAGGTACTGTTTCTCTCTCTTTGTCTCTCTTTGTCTCTCCTTGTCTCTCCTTGTCTCTCTCTGTCTCTCTCTTTGTTTTTCTTTGTCTCTCACTGTCTCTCTCTTTGTCTCTCTCTTTGTCTCTCTCTGTCTCTCTCTCTGTCTCTCTCTTTGTCTCTCTCTTTGTCTCTCTCGCTCTGTCTCTCTCTGCTTGCACAGTCTAACACGGCGCTCCTCTCTCTCTGTGCGCAGGGCTCTCCCAGCTCTCAAACAGCTGGCAGGGGAGGATGCCCAGGAGAGCGAGGAGGAGTCTGAGTACATGACCCCCTCCTCGCGCCCCGTCCTGCCCCCTATGGGAGCCAGCGGAGGAGACGTCGTGCCTCGCCCCCCCCTGCCCAGCGCCCTCAGCTCCTGGTGAGATCACCTCTCTAACGGGAGTGCCCAGCAGGCTTCCTGTGATACTGGGCTCCTCATTCTGCCGCGGCTGCTCATTCTGCCGCGGCTGCTCATTCTGACGCTAACGTGCTAACGGGTCTCTCCGCGCTGCAGGGCTATGCTCAGTGACGGGGACGACGGGCAGCAGATGTACGAGGCCATGTACAACATCCACGCCCAGGGCCTTACTGCCTCCCTGCCTCACCAAGCCAGAGAGTCCGGTACTGCGTCATATACCCCACAGCGCTGCTAACCTCACCTCTTAACTTGTCATGGTTTCTTTTCAAATCACAATGTGCTGTTGTTTGTGGTTTTGAAGTGATAGTTTACAAGGCTTCATACTGTCACTTGCAAGAACTTTGGAGCTGATTGGGTGAGCCCCAAATTGAAAAACCACTGGTGGTATTTTCTTGAGGTGGTTGATGCATTTCTTTAAAAAAACGTGTTACCTCGTGGCAGCAAATTGTGGCAGAGACAGGGAAAAAAATTGAGAATAAATCAACACGTGAAATTTTCTTGCTTTTATTTTGGTGTTTCATGTTTTTTATGGTTATTATCAGTGATGCATTATAAAACTCATACCAGCATTCAGGTTTTTGGATTACATTAGGCTTCGAGATCTGTGCCTCCACATTTGAAACCCCCTGCTCTAGTGGTAGTTAGTCTCTTGTTTAATTTCAGCTCTTTATCCCTGTTGTACTGAAGGCTTATAGGAGCAAATGTGCTGACCCCCTCTATGTGTGCGTGTACCTCCAGATTACTCGGAGCTGCCCCCTCTGGCCAGCAGCAGTAATGGCCCTCGGGAGCTCCGGGGCGAGGAGGAGGAGAACGGCTACGACGTCCCCAAAGCGCTGCTCTCCACGCGCCGCACGCTCTCCGAGATCTCTGCCGCGTCCCCCTCCTTCAGCAGGGTTTCCGTGGAGACGGAGCTCACCGCAGGGCCCTGTGAGTAGCTGTTGAACACACGGGGAAGCGGCCGCTTCCACCGGAAGCTGACGTCCGTACAATGGACGTTTTTCTCCTGAGGAATGTGGTTTCCGATTATGGTTGCTTATTGACTCTGACACTAAAACACTTTGATTGATGTGAATTGGATCAACAGTTATAGAGAACTGCAAATAACTGCGCAATTCATAGTCTCTCGTTAGCCACAGCTTCCCCACCGCAGTGAAAACAATGGAGCACTATTGCTATGACTGCGTGCTGAAATGGATCGCGTATGTGACTCGTACCAAGTTCATACGCACACAAAAAACAAAGCTGGTCTGGAAGTCATTTTTTAGTTATTCGTCGTGAAAGTTGCGCTGTTTGGAACATGGTGAGCTAACTTGGTGTTCGGAACACGGTGAGTTTAAGTTACTCTCCGTGTAACCCCCCCGTAACCCTACCTCCCAACTTCTAAACCCTGAACTAGCTGCTTAGCAGGGATTCTTTAAAAAGTAGGAACAAATATTACATTGATTAAAGTGCATTATCACAGCCAAATGATTGTCAACTTTTGTTCTCTCAACATCTTGCCCGTCGGTGGCCATTTTAGTTTGTCACGTATTCAAACTGTTAGTTCACGTTTGCTAAAGTTCCTGGCGAACAGGAAAAAAGTTTGAATATGTTGCCGAATGTCAGATAATGCTCGCCATCTTCTACGAATGTCTGGAGCTCGGTGGTGTTTTTACAGTGCTTGTTGTGAGTGAGCGAGCGAGCGAGCGACCTCTTCTCTCTCTCTCTCTCTCTCTCTCTCTCTCTCTCTCTCTCTCTCTCTCTCTCTCTCTCTCTCTCCTCTCTCCCTCTCTCGGTACCAGCGTTCTCCGAAAGCGGTGAGGCCCCAGAGCGGCCGCCCAAACCCCTGCCGCGGCGCATCAGCTCGGACCGGCGGCCCAGCCCCGTGCCCCCCGCGGGCGGGGCCGGCCCCCAGATCAGCACCGAGATCGAGCTCCTCATGAGCCAGGGCTACTCCTACCAGGACATCCAGAAGGCCCTGATGATCGCGCAGAACAACATGGAGATGGCCAAGAACATCCTGCGCGAGTTCGTCTCCATCCCCTCCACCGCCCACATCCTGACATAGCCGTTCCTGTGCCCATTGGACGCTGCAGGGGGGGGGGCGTCTCCTGGCTGTCTCGTCCAGCCGTTGGCCGGGTTGAGATGGCTCCGCCCCCTCCCGTCCCCCTTGGGGACAGAGCCCATCTGGAGGACCGGCAGTAGAAGAAGAAGAGCGGGAAGCTTCACTGTTAGCGAGGTCTTCTCACGGCATCGCAAACTATACCTCACAGATGCGCGTGTACATAGGCGCTCGTTGCGGACATATATATATATTTACGTGTATGCGTGTGTATTTCCTCAGAGCCGCCGTGTGGATGTTCTGGGCCCCAACGCCCTCATGCAGGTGCTGCTGTGGAACAGAAGGGATTGTGGGAGTTGTAGTGCAGAGCGGCCTGTAACGTGGAGGCTTTGGTACTTGCGTAGCGTGGTTGTGAGCCTGGCCCATAGGGTGTGTGTGCAGTGCAGCAGTGATCCTCCTGTTCTTCCCATTGGCTTACAGGGAGAGTCTATTGACCTTTGACTCGCAGGTTACATGTCCCCTGTTGACTTGGCCATCGCGGGACCGTTGGGGATACAGTATTGATTTGCACTGATCACTCGGCATCACCCGTTACAAACCCGTTGATGTTTATTGCCATGTTGATTTGCATTCTGTTGATATGCATACGGCTGGCTAAGCAGCGAATCTCCACCCCGGGCCACCAGCACCGCCCTCATTAAGCTCTGTGACCTGACCCCCTGCTGACCTGAGATCAGGTCAGTGTCTTTTTTCACTCTTTGGCCAGGGGTGGGTAAGGGCTCTGGATGCTGATCCTGGATCAGTAAGCAGCGCGTACCTTCAACTCTCTGACTCTGGCTGGTGTCTCCGCTTCCTCTGGATTCTAGTCTGAGGGACCTTGTCTGGATCTGTGCATTAACCCTTTTTCTCTTTATCCTTCCTGAACTAATGAATGTTGACTTAACTCGATGATTTACCACGCTTTGTGACTTTAGTTATTTTTCTAAGCTGTAACTGTTAACAGGCAGTGAAAGGGGGAAAGTGAACGTGTGAAAATGATTGCCAGGGGGGCGGTTGTGTTCCAGAAATCTCACAGAAGCTCATTGTAATGAAAACATTGTCGGGGATGACTTTAATAATATATTGTCATTATTATTATTATTATTAATAATAAATCAGAAGTGCTTTACTGCTGCTACTATTGTTAGTGCTAAACAATTAAGCCTTAAATGTACATTTGTGAATATTGTGGTTTAACATTTTTAAAGTGACAGTATCCCATTATTTTCCTCCTTTTGTAATGTAGCATACTTGAAAATATAAGTGGCTTGTGAAAGCCGCGCGACGCCGGCCGACTGGGGTCCTTCTGTTAGCCTCCCGCCAGGCAAGGGCCGCGGCGCGTACGGCCGTCCGGCTTTGGACCAACCGAAGGTTCGGCACGCCCTAAACATTCAGTTTCACCGGCCTTTTTTGTTTTTATTTTT
Organism: Conger conger; assembly: GCF_963514075.1. Classification (NCBI taxonomy): domain Eukaryota; kingdom Metazoa; phylum Chordata; class Actinopteri; order Anguilliformes; family Congridae; genus Conger; species Conger conger. The sequence goes on along the minus strand of NC_083772.1, from coordinate 32,027,449 downwards.
ATGGAGTAACTGCGTGTGGGCGGACTCTGCAGGTCTGGCCGCGTTCATGCCCGAGCTGCCGCAGAGGGTGCGGTCACAGCGTGCCGCGCTGTCACAGAGGGTGCGGTCACAGCGTGCCGAGCTGCCGCAGAGGGTGCGGTCACAGCGTGCCGCGCTGTCACAGAGGGTGCGGTCACAGCGTGCCGCGCTGTCACAGAGGGTGCGGTCACAGCGTGCCGCACTGTCACAGAGGGTGCGGTCACAGCGTGCCCCGCTGTTACAGAGGGTGCGGTCACAGCGTACCGCGCTGTTGCAGAGGGTGCGGTCACAGAGGGTGCGGTCACAGCGTGCCGCGCTGTTACAGGCCGGGCTAGCCGCTCTGTTCGGCTCGCTCGCGGGTGACCATAGCTGAAACGGCAAATGAAGTGAAAGAGTATTTCATAATGAACGCGTCGTGTTTTACCGCTCGCTCGGAAGCAGGGCGGGGCTCGGCGGATATACCTCCCTGAATATCGACGGCGAAGTCTGTCGTAGTTTCGTTTTGTTTCTCCTTCCTGTTGTGGTACAGAAAAATCAGGAGTCGCGTTTATATGCGTTCTGTTCTCTTCGGACTTAATGTAGGCGGGCTCTCGCACGCCCTCCTGGCCTGAACTCCGCGTTGTCGTGTCGTGTAGAAGGATAGGCTGACGCAGGGGATCCGTCGACGAGCTCACTGCTCATTGGCTTATATGGCAAAAGAGTACATGTAGATCTGCTGTGAGGGTTGGTCATGCATATTCGCCTTATCTTCGATTGCAAATTGCAGCCTGGGCCATAATTGCATATTTCTTACATAAGTACATTCATAATATTTCAGAATTACATAAAACAGAAATACCTATTTTATACGTGGCTAATGGCAATGGTGCTAAATGTATCTAATACAGAATAGCAGATAGCTACACTATGCTATCTCATTCATATTCTTATCCAGTGCTGCAGATATTCACTTCTTTGGATAATAGCACTTCATAATATAATAATACACTGTAATAATAATTTCCAGTCGCTGTCTGCCAGGAGGTCCGCAATCCTTCTCTCCAGCTGTGTCTTGCTCTTCTCCAGACGTCTCTGACTCCAGCAGCCAGCAAGTTCCGCTGTCAGGTCCGTGATCCTGCTCTCCAGGCGGTCCACGTTCAGTCCAAGCTCGTTCCTCTCGTTCTCCACCTTCTGCTGCCAAGCCTGGTGGGCTCTGTCCTCTTCAGGGTTAAGTCCTCCACCTGCTTCCTCAGCGTAACCATTTCTTCCAACGTTTCTCCCCTTGCACTCACCCGCACCAGGCTCAGGAACAGCGCAGTAACCATGACCATGAGCTTACCCCCTTCGCAGCCTCCATGTTGGCGTTGTTCTCCCTGCTTTCAGGGACTCCCACACACTCACCGCGGTGGACTTATAGTTGTTCCACTTGAACAACACCGGTACTGCTCCCTTCTTGATGCAACGGAGGCCATCGGGAGTTTAAATCACGTCCTCTTTCAGAAAATACCGGCTGCAAACCTTGGACCGACTGGTGACGGTGAACTGCTCTGATAACCCATTTGGCCCTCAGGTCGCTGTCCGCGAGAAATGAGTGGAAGCTCACAGTTGAGAACATTGACGAAGAGGAACCAGGAGGGATGAACTAAGCCCAGTAGAGCTGACATCCCTCCTCATGTACCTGAAGGCGTTATCTTCCTCCATTTTGTTCAGGCAAATTCAACTAACGCTAGCTAAGTTATCGCTAGCTAAGTTATCGCTAGCTAGCTAAAATGAGATTATATACAAACTACGCCTACGAGTTGAAAACATGGATAGAAAGCTACATGCAAACTAACGCTAAATACTATAAATACTGACATCGATGTATTAAAACTTGAAGGAGGAGGAAAGCAAATTGACTAGAAAGATTGTATAGGCCAGCAAACTAACCGGAAGTAAATACGGAGAGATTAAAAAGTGGATGTGTGCCTCGCTCAGTTGTGCGAAAGGTCCGTTGCAGGCTGGAGAGAAAAGACGCAAGTGATTACGTACGCAATTTTCTTAGTGCCAATACAGAATTAAACTCCATTAAACTCTCATATAGGAAAACTGCAGTAACAGCAGTATGACTTCGAAAAATGAAACCAATGCAGAAATTTGTGAAATGCATCAAATAGAACAAAGTTATTTAACTCCTGCTACATTAACACATCTCATCTCTTAACACTGCATGTCAGTAACAGTGCTTATCTTTAACCATGCACATTACTAACTGATCAACTTTAAGACTGCATGCAATGACCACTGTGTCCTAAACACTTCTGATCTTTAACACTGCACATCACTAACAGTGCTTCTCTCTAACAGTGCGCATCGTTTATGCAAATAATCAACACTGCACGTCTTTAGCTGTGCTTGCCGTTAAAACTGCACATCCTTCACAACGCTCATCTTTCACACCACTCATCTTTAAAGGGGCCGTTCAGCCAAAGATTAAATTAAAGTATATTTTCTCTTACCCAGAGTACTATCTATCCATCCAGATAGTTTCACTCAGATGTGATGAATTTTCTAGATTTCACAAAGAGACTACTCGTTTTTTGACCAACTGACCATTTACTGTCCTCATGAGCAGAGGTTTCCACTGAAGCACTCCAGTATTCTGGGGCAAAGCGTTCATGCCTTGGTAGTGCCAATATTGAGAGCTATTTTGGAGTTATTTTGTCTTGGCTGAGTTTTGCCTACTAAACTGAGCCACAGCCGGCTAATATACTTTTGATGTTTCGCTATACAAGCCTAGCACAGCAAACAGCTGGCCAAAACACTCTTTGCCCCAGAATACTGTGGTGTACTTCGGCAGAAACTTCTGGTTGTGAGGACACAGCTGGTGTGTGCCAGAAATAGAAGAAATTGATAACCAGAAAAGGAGTGGTCCATGAAGGTCCATTATGTCATGGTGAAATCCAGAAAAGTCATCACATCTTGGCGAAACTATCTGGATGGATGGATAGTACCGCATGTCACTAACACTGTTCATCTTTTAACACGATTCATCTTTAACCCTGCGCGTTTACACTGCTCATCTTTAACCCTGCTCATCTTTAACCCTGCGCGTTTACAATGCTCATCTTTAACCCTGCGCGTTTACACTGCTCATCTTTAACCCTGCGCGTTTACAATGCTCATCTTTAACCCTGCGCGTTTACACTGCTCATCTTTAACCCTGCGCGTTTACACTGCTCATCTTTAACCCTGCGCGTTTACACTGCGCATCTTTAACCCTGCGCGTTTACACTGCGCATCTTTAACCCTGCTCATCTTTAACCCTGCTCATCTTTAACCCTGCTCATCTTTAACCCTGCGCGTTTACAATGCTCATCTTTAACCCTGCTCATCTTTAACCCTGCTCGTTTACACTGCTCATCCTTAACCCTGCGCGTTTACACTGCTCATCTTTAACCCTGCGCGTTTACACTGCTCATCCTTAATACTGCACGGCACTAACACTGTTTAGCACTGCTGATCTACTTACTGCTCAGAACACAGATGATCTTCTGCTGATGGTTTACACTGGTGATCGGGCTAAATTGCACTCAAGAAGCATTTCATCCACAGAATTATGATAATATTCAAACTTGGGTTCTGCTTGTTGCTTGATCGCTGAATTACTCAAACAGCACTGAATGCTCCTGTCTGTTTGTGAGCGTTAAAGTATATTTCAGTGTTTGTTCTTCAATTATTCTGCTGGTATTACTCGATGTGCCACATACAGCAATTCAGATTCTTCACATTGTCTGACATGGCAGTGCTGCCTTAACATTGCTTTGACTTTATTGCAAGGAGAAATGGTCCGTGTGGAAGATGTAGGAGAATGTGTAGGGCCGTTTGTTCGTATTCATAGGAGATGGCAAAGGACCCTGTTCTGCTCCATAAGTCTTGCAGGGTGTCTTCACTGCTTGTTATTGAGGGATTTCACATTGCTACTCGTATTGAACTGGGCTTAATTCCAGATTGGACATTTTGACTGCATCCCATGAAGTATGACTGGTCTCCGAGTACTGTCCTGGACTGTAAAAATGCTCGTCAGTATAAGATTTCCAGTAAATGTGTATGTATGTACAGTATACCTACTTTATGCTCAGTGTACCAATGTGCTAAGATACTGTCACTTTAAAACTCAGTGTGTACAATGTTACTGACCTGTATAGTACATGGGAATGCCAGGGTCATGTTGCATTCCTTCATATGTCAGTTTAATTTAATTTTTTTTTTTTTTTTTTTTTTCAAAGTTTCGTTTACTTGTGTGAAAAATGCTGTGAAAAGGCTTTTCCCATTGGATATAAACGGTCTCCTAATATTCCTAACTCCCCATCTCTGTCCCGACCTCCCTGTGCAGTATGTGGAGATGTCTTCATGCTGTTTTTGCAGAAAGTGATTTCCCATTGCACCACCAGAGGGAGCACTTTCCCCATGTTGCCGTGTTACAGGTATGGTTGGATAGGTTGGTGTCCGTGTAAAGGCAAAAAGCAGCGGAACATAGTGATTCAGGCTGATTAGCTAAACTCGGTCTTTATCCTCGCTGCTCCAAAAAAATTTTACTCCATCGTTCAACAGCAAAATGCTTTAGGAAACAAGTGGAACAGGCTCCTAAGAGGAGGCTTGATCATGTTTGTTTTGTATGTTGGTAAGAATAAGCTGCATTTAATGCTGATTGAATGTAGATTTTGTGACAGAACCGCGTAAGATTGTTGCAGAAGTATGTGTAACAATGGCTGCAGCGGAATGGCCGTTAGGTTTTCACCAATGCTTCCGGTAGTTTCTGGCTCATTAGGGAAGCGGCTTTAGAACAGTAGCCCTGAGGGGCGAGTCGGCATGGGGAGTTCTCACTCTTGGTCTTCATCATTTCCATTGGTTTCTTCTTCCTGAGGCAGGCTTTGTACAGTGTGCGTGTGTGTGTGTGTGTGTGTGTGTGTGCGCGCGCGCGCGCTTTCAAACAGTGATGGACACAGCAGTGCAGATGTAGGCTGTGTAATGCACTGCGTGTGTGTGTGTGTGCGCGCGTGCGCGCGCATGTTTTTGTATGGTCAAACTATTTATTTTTAAAATGCTTTTGCCGGCCAACTTTGGATCCATGACAGGACAAGATGTGAGCATTTTAATGTAGAAGCATTTGATTTGCAATTACTGTAATTGCTTTCGTTCTTTAGATAAACTAAATATCAATTATATATCAGTGTTACCTATCTATGGAGGGTTATCCAATGGCAGAATAGGCCTATTAATATAAAAGTAAATGTGTGAAATGTATAATAATGAGGATTGTATCCTCTGCAGTCTGTAAAAACCGGAAAGCGAACGGATAAGAAGTTTCCACCAGGAGACCACAACTTCATTAAGAGCAGCACAATTTATTTTTTACATATTTTTTCATTAATGTGTAGAAATATATACTAATGTTATTTATTAATTTCTGATGCTGTACTTCAGTCCCAGGTCTGCATAAAGATAATTTCATTTTCCTTCTGGAATTTATGCACCCATCATTAAAGCAATTTTGAATAAACGTTCATTGTTTTGTTTACATTGCCTCTACATATAACGGTCGGTGTCATCTTTCATATCAACTCAGTCCACTTGTCTGTTCATTCATATCCACAGAAGCGCACTTCAAACGATATTCCACCTCATTTACTTACTTTTTTGGATTCTTTGATTTCTTGTTTATTTACAATTTACTCTTAATCATTAAACACTGAACTGTTAAATGTCTTCTACAAACCAGGGCAGTCCAAGTGGTTGTTTAGGGCGATTCCCAGCCTTGTCACTTTGGACAGTGTATAGCTGGCTTATGTTTGAGCCGTTAACAAAGTCGTTTTGTTGACTGTAAAATCTCGTGTTTCTACATTTGGTCTGCTGTGAAATGTTTGTGAAATGTGCAGTTGGATATTGAGGTTATTCGGTGTTTTTCTTAATATCATCCCCTTAAATCTGGGGCGACTGTCTTGATTAGGTTTCGGTAGTTACGAAATTAATTGCTCTAGGACTGTATTGAACAATTTTCTCTTTATTAATAAAATTTGATACTTCCCAGTATTATTACCTGCCTTTTTATCGAAATAACATTATTATCAAAGTGGTCAAAACCCGACCGGCCCAGTCAGGCTTAAGTCATGCTCTGAAACAACGTGATCGTGTTCATTGGTTAAGTTCGCTGCAGCTGAAGGCTGTAGCTCCCTGCTGTAGAAAGCGTTTTTAACACTGCTGATTCGTTTCTGTTAAACTGAATATGCTAATGTTGCGTTTCAACAATGATGGGTGATTTATTTGTTTTATTAATTTTACACCAACGATTAGAGATAATTATTTACCTCTCCAGTGCTCTAAAATAGCATCTCAAAGAACAAAAACATTGTTTTCCTGTGATAATGCTGTCACACAAAAATGTCTCTGTACGGTGACATCACAAACTTCTAAGCGGCTATTCCAAAAGCTATCACACCTCTAAGTGGAAGGGCTACAACAGCAGAAGACTTAAGTCCAAAACATTTCTAAAATACCTACTAAAGTGCTCACTTTCTACATCATGTGGATACTATAGTGTAATTTAGTATAGTCTTTTTTTATTTTTTTTATTGTGTATATATATATATATATATATATATATATATATATATTTTTTTTTTTTTTTTAATACAAAATGAGAAAGGTAAAAATACAATGACATTGTATGACTTTAAAAAAAGACAAGGCTTGAATTGAATAGTCATTTTTATTTGGCATTGTTTACTTCAAAAAGAATTGTAAAAACAAAATGCAAGCATCGGTTTACAAGTATTTAATTTACACGCTTAATCAAAAACATTAGAAACAATAATTGTGACCACATTCCCACATACACAGGTGCATTTTCAGACCTGACCTACAGGGGGGAAGCGTTACTGAATATGGGCAGCAGGAGGAGGCTGATGGGCTCTAGCTGTAGAAAACCGGAGGGGATCTATACAGGATTATAACACTTAAAATCAACAGGAATTTCTAACTCCTGTAACTTTCCATCCACAACTGTGAGTGTCTTTTCTTCCAATGGTGGTAACATCTAATAAATAATTAGAGAATCATGTTTGCCATTGGTCTCCTGAATAAGAAATATACTGTGTACTCAAATATACTTTGAGACCATGAATATGTCCAACAACTGATCTGAAAAAGCAAAAATAAAAAAAAATAATGATCTTGTTGCAATTGTAAAAGCAAGCAAAATAAAACATGGTGCAAATGATCCCTTCTATCTGCAAGATGACTAATATCTGTAATATTATGAACTTCAGATTCTTAAGTACTGTATAATCTGATGTATTTGCACTTCAGAATCGTTTGATAGAAAGCAGTTCAACAAACATCCGTTAATAAGTTAATAAGCAAAGGCTGACTTAACTGTTGTGACTGGTTGAGTTTTAGTAAGCTCTATATTCCAAATAAGACCTAGTATTTTCGATAAAGATCGTGTGATGTTTGGTGATATTAGCTACCGTACAGTATCTCAGAACATCGCATCAATAAAAGACAACCACACTGCAGTAATGCCAAACAAAGTTCATAAAACAGGCTTAATATACACAATCCAAACATATTTCAGTGCGTCTCACTTTTTCATGAGGAAAAAAAAAACAAAAACAATGCACAAGCAAAATTCCCCATGCTTTGTGCTTTTTGTGTAATATGGCTATTTCACAACGGTAGGCTAAAGCCGTCGCCTTGCACTGGAATCCAGTTGTCCAGTGATCATCTACCCTGCAGATATTTACACACAGTGGGAGACCTCGTCAGTAGTTTATGTAGGAGAACTGTTTGAATTGAGCAGCACTCTGCCGCTGTTTCAGCCGCACAGACCCCGCACAAATCTCAGACCGCAGTGGAGGATTGTGGCCCTGGCCCTGGAGGGACAGTGGAGGGAGGGTGTTTGTTGGTCCTTGGAGGAGCTGGGAACATAAGCTCTTCATTGACTTACTGTTAGTTTAGACGACTCGGCCCTCTGACCGTCCTCTTGGGGTTCATCGGCAGTCACATCATGAGAATTCATGGGAAGATGGGAGAGAGACTCCACAGCGCACAACCATGAACCCTGACCATCGCCACCCAGCCGCCGTGCTGGCCACAACTCCCCAAGAGCAGACTGCCCCCCCCCCCCCATAATCGCCATTACCACACGCAACCTCCCCTGCATTCCAGGGTCCCTTTGCTTTAAAAGCACAGTGTGATGCAACCATCTTCATGGCTGCTAAACAGAAGCCATTTTGTTTTAACTGAAATAATTGTAATGGTCCTCCCTGCAGCTGCAGGTACAAGGCATTCCAACAAAATGAACCTGCTTAACAATGTACAAATCAAATTCTAGAATCACTTTCTGTGAGTGAACTTTCCAGAAAAAGCCTAAGACCTGAACAGCAAACATCTGACCCTTGCCGAGCCACTCATTGCCTGTCTGCAGTCAACCAGAATGCAATTTGCATATGAAAATGAATGATAGGCAAATGCAGATATACTGTGATCATTCACAACAGAGATAATACTAAGCAAAGCTAGTGTCCTACAGTATGCTGATACTTTCCTGCCAAGAAAACCTTCAACTTTCAAACATCGTTTCTGTCATCTCCGGTGCTCCAGAGATGCATTGTCGCAGCCAGACACCAGTATAATAGACCATGTGTAAAATGTAACAGCTGTGAGTCTGTGATGTGCAGTGCTGAGGAGCCTGTTTGGTAGGCCTCTCTGGGGTTCAGTGTATAGACCTGAAGAGCATGCAGGAGTGCAGTCTCACATGCGTCACACACACCACACGCTGTGTACATACCTCACACACGTATCACACACACCTTTTACATGCCCCACACGAGTCACACACACACCTCACACGCCGTGTACATACCTCACACAGGCATCACATACACCTCACACGCCTTTTACATGCCTCACACACGCATCACATACACCTCACACGCCTTTTACATGCCTCACACACGCATCACATACACCTCACACGCCTTTTACATGCCTCACACGTCTCTCATGCATCTCACACACACCTGCCACATACCTCTTGCATTCCTCACACCTACCCAAACCTCTCACTCGGGAGTTCAATACTTCAATCTTAAAAACAGAAAAGCTATAGAAACTCAGTGGTGATGGATAAAGCATTTGTGTTTTTAAAGGGTTTTTTTGTTGGGTTATTTTAAATAACTAAATATATATATACTATATCTGTAAATTATCTGTAAATATGTATAATATATAATAATATATAATATTTACAGATATTGGCAGACCACCATTATCATATAATGCCCGATATGGCATTCAGGGTAAATGATGAAAAGGAATCTTAGACATCTAATGTTGCTTGAGTCCTGCAGTGGAGTATTCATTGAGTTTGTGTTTACAGCTACACTGCCACACCTCCAGAGAAATACAGAAGCATTAGGTGTGCCTAGCGGGAGTATCCAGGGAAGCTCTTCCTCCTGCCAGGGGACCGGATCAGAAGACGCCTCCCCTCATCTTCCTTACTTCTCCACATCCATGTACTGCTCACCCTTTACTCCAGAGAAACACAAACAACATTACTACTCCATCCAGAGAAACACAAACAACATTACTCCATCCAGAGAAACACAAACAAGGGTATTCGCCTTTTACTCCAGAAAAACACAAACAGTATTTACGACTCACCCTTGACTACCGAGACAAGGCAAAATATGAACACCAAGAAATAAGAAATGGAGGACATGGCATTTCCAATGAGCCATTACAGTCTGTTAAAACATTCTATAATGTAATATTTAACATTGCATTATTGAGCATCTTTAAAAAGTACTGCAATGGAAATATGAACTGTATCAATTACGCCCTTATTCCTGGTCAATCGCTTGCGTAAATACTTTGTGTATACATATGGTAACTATGTTGTGTGGTGCAACATTTAATTTTGGTAGTGTGTAAGTTGTAGCTTTTTGTAGTAAATTATGCTCCAACATGGCTCAGTTCTTAGTTCTTAGTTCTTTGTTTGAGCACAGCTGGTGCTACTGGCCCCTGGTTGTTAGGGAGCTTCTGTGAAGGTGTGCAAACCTGGTCATTAGGGTGCTTCTATAAAGGTGTGTGTACCTGGTTGTTAGGGAGCTTCTGAGAGGGTGTATAAACCTGGTATAGGGTGCTTCTGTGAAGGTGTGTGTACTTGGTTGTTAGGGAGATTCTGTGAGGCTGTGCTTACCTGGTCATTCAGGGACTTCTTCTCCCCGTTGACGCCCTGTAGAAGCACAGCTTCCTCACTTTTCTCACTCTTCATCTCTGTAATGATGTCATCTTTACTGGACTTCTCTGAAGTACTGTTGAGACACAATTTTGCTCAATATGCCACCAGATTCTGATCCACAGTAATTAGTCCACAGCCATACACGTTCTAAAATATATCCCTGCTTTCAGAAAATACATTAGATAGTGTGAACTAAACATATATAATGGGTTGATGCATATAGCTCTATTGAAATCGATGTATGTAACAGCATACTGTGAAATGATGTAATGATTTTTCAGAACAGCGATCATCATAACTGCCCCTCAGTACTCATTTAAAGCCAGGATGTACCAGGGCATTGGCATACTGATTATGGAGAGGCACAGAAGAACACTTTCTCTATAGATGACCCCTACATGACATCACTCCCTAAAAGGAGAAAGTTCAGCTTGCTGGATGGGAACTTACATGTTCTGTTTGCCCGAGCGCCCACAGGGGAGCTTGCCCTTCTTGTACAGGAAGTACATCACACTGCCCAGGATGGCCAGCAGGAGGATGCAAATGATGATGACTGCAATGATCACGCCACTGCCCTCTAATGGAGAAAGGGGGAGGTGCAGCCACAGATAAGGGTAAATGCCACCCACTCAGCCTTCCACTGCTGGGGCTAAAAAGCATTTGTCTGCAGCTGTGTGTGGAAATGCTGGGAGAGGAATGAAAGAAGGTGATACGATATCCTCTTAACTCCCCCAAAAGCTTGGAGTATGAGGTGTCACTGGGACAGAGAAAGAGCTCTTTTAGACAGATTCTGTCTTTCATTTTCCAGGTTTTTTAAGCATTCTCATGAGCATTTCATTGGCTTTGCAGTCTGTGCAATTTGGCATCTGGCCAATTAGAAACGTTGCATTCACATGGACCTGCGAAACGACTCCTGACTGCTGCACATTTGGCACTGCCGAACGTTTGGAGACCATGCAGGCTGTGCACGTTCAGAGTGTGAGGCTTCAGCACACACCGTCTAATCTCTGAGTCCCAGCACCATTTTTCATAAAGTCACGTTTCAGTATGTATCCTCTGATAAAGCCCAAATGGTTAATCTGTATGTGTGCAGTACAGACCTGTCATTGGATGTTTTGAGCCACGCGTGTCCTTCAGCAGGATCCTGGCCAAGGCCCAGTGTGGGCTGAAACCTTTATCAGGTTGTGGTGTACTTTAAAATAAACAGTATTTTGGAGCTAATGCTGTGTCCACACTCCATTGCCTTTGTCACAGTTGTATCTCTGTCCTGTGCCTGTATGGTTTGGCCTGTAATGGTGCGCACATACAGTCATGGGTAACTCCTCAGAGATTAGCGATTGGAACTGAGCGATGGAGTGAGTGGAAAAGCTCTGGAGTGGCAGGAGAGATGCAGGTCATGGTGGGCTCGTTCTGCACGACCTCTCCCTGCTGAAAACACTGCTATGTTTACAGCTCGCAAGTGCTGCGGAGGAAGGGGCGGGGCAAGCAGGCTGAAGTGGGCGTGTCTGGGCATGCTTGCGGCGAATGAGAGCTGGGAGATGGGGGGTGGTCAGGAGTAGAGTAACTTACAAACCTTTTTTACCCTTCTTCGGAACCGGGGATATGGTTACTGCTATGAGGACAAATTACATGTCACACTGTTATGGGGCAGAACTTCCAAGGGTTCAGAAACAACAGGCCCACCACAGGAGACTACTGGCTCACCATGGAAACACACTTCAGTAATCCAGCACCAGAGAAACATGCCAGGTATATAATAAACGTTGCTTTACTTTTAATGTAAGTCTGGATAGAAGCGGCCTGACATGGGCAGACCCCTTAGATCCTAATATTTTTGGGAATAGGAGCATACAATTCCTCTCATTTCAGACATGCAAAAGTAAAGGCTGTTCTAACTTCAGGCTGATATCCGGAGACATGGCACACTGAGAGCAGAGCTAATGAGAGTCAGGAGACGAAGCACTAACAAGGAGGAGTGCTTTTAATGTTATAACCCCTCTATCTCAACACACCACTTTCTATCCAAAGGCATGCGCTGTCGCTAAATAATCTTTCACTAAGTGCTGTTCTTCCACGGCAGCCAAACCTCTTTGTTTGTTATTTGCAGTAGGAAAAGAAGGCACTTTTAAAGAACACACAATAGTCAGGAAATTAATTTTTGAGCACTCCCAAAACAACTCAATTAAACGGTAAAAAGCCACAAATAATCCCTTATTGAAAAATCTAATTATGTAGACGTGTTAATAATTAACTTTCAGGATTTACAGTTTGCTTAATACTGTTTCTTTATCAGAGTATTTTATGACAAGCTTTCTGATATTTCATGTAAATACCACTCATACAGTATGTAACTCTGCTTTTCCTTTTTAACTGGATTTCTCCTTTGGCTGATTTACTCTACCGCTACTTTCTCAGACAACTGGAATCCAGGTTCAACTTCTGTCACTAGGCCTTATTATCTATCCTGAAGGGGAGACTATTAAACAGAGTAACCTGAAGGAATAAGGAGGCTTCTTTTTGGGGTGGTGATGCCAAATTATCTTCCTCCATTAGGTTAAATTACACCACAGTCAGAACTTCAATTAGGCGAGCAGAGCTTCAATGACATCACAGCCACAACTCTGCTTCATTACAGCCAGCGATTCAGTTACATTATAAGCAGATCACACCACAGACAGGATTCTTACCTTTGGTGCTTGAGGTGGTCAGGGGAACTGTAAAACAGCAGAGAGAGGATGGGGTTGTTACTCTAAAGCAATGCCAATTACCATTTGACTGTGATTTACTAAGTTGTATTTAATGCTAACCACTAGCATTTTTAATAATTAGCAACACAGTTCAGCTACATCGCCGCTTAATGTCACTGTATTATCTACAAACATTAACCTTTTGCAACGTCTTCTCTAGGATAATGTCAAAAAGTAAACAAAATGATTCACTTGTCCACTTTTTTTCTGTTTGAAAAAACCACAAATTTTCTTCAAATACTATGGGAGAACAATATAATGTAGTACAATGTAACCTAGGATATATGTATCCAGATTTTCATTGTAGTTAGAAAACTGCTTAAAATAATAAATTCTGCTTGTGACAGATAACCAGCAAAAATGTAAGGGAGGGGTGAGTGCTCGGCTGCGGCTTCAGGAGATAAGGCAGAAAGGTTGCTTGCAAGAAGTCTCTCTTAACTCAAAGGGAATTTTCCCCAACAATACAAATTGCCAGTAAAGAAAGACAGTAATACTACTCACTAGTAGTTATTATGCTTGGAACCACTTAATATGAAGGTATTTACCATTATGAACTGTCTCTGACCTCCCTTCTGTTGCGCTGCCTGGGACTTTGTAATGAGGTTGTAATATAATGCTGATTTGTAATTAATATAATTTATTGCTTCTTTGTAATGAGTCAAGGAGCCAGTGCGGTGTCTGCACAAGACAGAAGAGGGGACACAAGGAGATGACTCACTGGCTTTGATGTTAAATGATTTAGAGATTGTGCCGATGTCATTGGTTGCATTGCAGGAGGCTGTGAGGTCAGAGGTCACTGTGAAGGTCACCACACTCTGAGCGCCATTTGGAGTGTCTCTGTTTGACTCATGCCAGTTCTGACAGACACAAAAAGAGGACAGCATTATGTCACAAAATATACTATGTTAAAGCATGTGCATTGCATCAGGGCCCTGTTCCACAAAGCAGGATTACAGAGTGAGCCAGTTAACTGCACAGAGTCAAACCCAGCTCTTTTCACTGCAGTACCGGGTGCTTTCTTGGTGCGGTTATCCGTAATCTTGCTTTGTGGAACAGGCAGCAGGTATATAGTATCTGATATAGGATGTACGTATGGGAAATCTCTCTTTCCAGAAGGGAAATGCTGATATCATTACCACACCACCTATAAAATGTAAATGTGCTTTCGCAGAGAGATAGAGAGAGAGAGCGAGCCTCTGAGAAAGACAGGAGGCAGAAGTGATGTGGCAGGTGTAGGACGTGGGGGGGGAATGAAATGAAGACATTTGAAGTTGTTGGACAAGCTGCTCTTTGGATAGACACAGCCGTCTGCGTGTGTGGGATTCGGGGTACCTGGCCACCGTCGTGGGTCCAGGTGATGGTGGGTTTGGGGTACCCCCACGCCTCACAGCTCAGGTTCACAGACTTCTTCAAGCTCTCCTCCATGACGATGGCTTCAGGGTCTCTGATCTCCGGGGCTCCTGGGGAAGGCAGAAATGCCACATTAGTGAGATCTATCCTGCACCCCAGCCTCCAAAACTACAACCCCCATAATGCTATCCAGACCTGGGTGAAATACGTCATTGTTTTGGATTCAAATACTTTTGCCATCACCATTCTCTTCTGAAAAGAGCGATTTCCTCTTCCTGCTTTTCTCTTATCCATACAGTACAAACACCCTGTATCAGATATATACTCAGTGAGCACTTTATAAGGAATTTATTATACTTTTTTGGGGGGGTTACTGTCATCTTCCTATCAGCTTTGACCAGTGTGGCCCTTCTCTTTTGACCTCTCTCATTAATAAGGCGTTTTAGCCCATAGAACAGCTGCTCACTGGGATTTCTTTGTTTTTTTGCACCATTCTCTGCAAACTCTAGAGACTGTTGCACATGACAATCCCAGGAGATCAGCAGTTTCTGAGATACTCAAACCACTTTGTCAGGCACCAACAATCATTCTATGGCCAAAGTCATTTAGATTGCATTTCTTGGTTTGGGGACTCACCCTCCACAATGATGAGGGTGGAACCATTGACCTGCAGTTCAGAGAGAGTGGGCACTGAGACCTCACAGATGTACTCCCCGGCACTCTTGAACGTGACGTTCTCCAGGACCAGTGTGTGCCCCTCACTGACAAAAACGCCATTCTGGGGCAGATGTGCAGACACACAGAGAGACAGGACAGGAGAAGTTAAAACATGACACCAAACACGAGTATGAACCTTAACATAATTGATACATTAGGCCAGATTTACTAGGCCTTTTGCAGCAATTGCCAGGGACATAGAGGCAGTCCAGGCACACTCCACAGGCAGTCCAATTGGCTGATTGCATAATAAGCTGTAGCCTTCATGAATAAGACAGGCGGACTGCGACCGCACCAACATACCCTCGTCAGGCCACATTTTGCGCTGCGATACTAATCAAGTAGTATCAAGTGGCTGTATAAAAGAGAACTTATGCAGCACCAATCTGACCTTACTCATAGCCAAATGACACAGACCCAAAGGATATACCCCTATCTGCCTCCAGAGAGCTGTGTGGTGGGGGAGACTACCACGTGTACCACGGAGAGTGTACCTTACCTTGAACCACACAGTGCGGGTGGGCAGGGAGGCTTGGGCATTGCATGTGGCCATTGTGTCCTCGCCCTGTACAACAACCTTTTCTTTGGGCCGCATCACAGCATGGTCCAGATCTGGAAAAACACAGGGCAATGTGAGGAACCCTGGTGGATTCCAGCATTTGGACCGGAGGTCAGGGGCCACAGGAGTCTTACTCACGGTGTACTTCAATATTAATTGTCCCCACTGTCTCCAGAAAAGTGTCATAATCCAGGGCAGCACACTTGTATTCTCCGCTGTCTGCTCGGGTCACATTGTGTAAGACCAGCAGGCCCATAGATGAGCCTAACTCTTTCTGCAACACAGGGCCACAAAACAACACCGATTGACACAGGGTAACACCGAAGGACACAGAGTAACACCAAAGGACACAGGGTAACACCAAAGGACACAGAGTAACACCGAAGGACACAGGGTAACACCGAATGACACAGAGTAACACCAAAGGACACAGGGTAACACCGAAGGACACAGAGTAACACCGAAGGACACAGAGTAACACCGAAGGACACTAGGCCAATAGCATTATTTAGTATGGTACCGCAGCTCTTTCACAGACCCACATTTCCCCTGCTTTCACTGATCATTGAGGATTAATGACCACTGGTCCAGTTTATTTATCGTTATTGTTTGAAGGAATGACCGTTACCTCTCCTCGCTTGAAGCTGAGTTCTGGTGGCGGAAACCCATCAGAGTCGCACTGGATCTTCACTGTGTCCCCTTCCTTT
Source organism: Conger conger (assembly GCF_963514075.1). Classification (NCBI taxonomy): domain Eukaryota; kingdom Metazoa; phylum Chordata; class Actinopteri; order Anguilliformes; family Congridae; genus Conger; species Conger conger. Next base: position 32,011,087 of record NC_083772.1, on the reverse strand, counting down.
GTCCCGATGTCTGGAGAGATCTGCTTGAGCGTCACGGTTGTCGGCGGATCTGTAGAGCGATCAAGCACATCGGGCTTCAGACCTTCAGTCAGGCTGAGCAAGAGCCAAAGGACAGTGGGCCGAAAGATAATGCTAAGATTATAAAACAAGTAAACTCACTGTAAAGTGCAATCTGTGTAAGGTGACAGGTGGATTGAACCCGCTACGTGAGCTTGTTTGGTACGTATGAGCTCACATGCAGTGCTTTGGGGCTCTGAGACACTCACAGTACACAGTAATGTTGATGTGCTTCGACTCCTTCATGCTCGCCCCACTGGAAACATGGTAATTGACCTCGCAGTAGAAGAAGACGTCCTTGTCCTCTTTGTTCACTGTTAGCTGCAGCTCACTTTGCACGGTGAAAAGGCCACTGGATTCCTGTGTCTCAAGGTCGCTTATGGTGACCCCTACAGAATAAACCAAGGCCAGGAGAAATAACTACCCAGTCTGCAGTAAGGAAACGGACATACACAAAAGATAGGATACTAACAGAATGCTACTAATGCCAAATTAAAATATTAAACCTCAGATGTCAGATCTGAGAAATGTACAGTACTGTGCAGAAGTATAACATAATGTATTCTGTACAGATAAGATTCTTTCAAAAATAATTCAATACCATACATTTTAGATTACATTTTAGTAATTTGGCAGAATAGTTAAAAACTGAATCAAATCAATATTTTTTGTGACCACCCTTCGGCATTAAAATTGCATCACTTCTCTGAAATAGCCAACGCTGTCCTGCAGTTCTAAAAGACAATCAGCAGGGTGGTTGTTCCAAGCATGTTGGAGAACTTGCCACAGTTCTTCTGCAGACTTTGGTTGGCTCCTTGCTTCTGATCTCAGACAACCTTGATCGTGTTTTTATGCAAAATGTAGTCAATTGCTTACAGTAGTTCCTTTTTTAAATTAAATACAAAAATGTCTCTGTAAAATGTAATCTTTTTGAAAATGAATATTTGGAACCTCAAATGTGTCTTTTTTTATACAAAAAAATAACCATCTATATAATAAAGTCTAGGGTGCCTAAGACTTCTGCACAGTACTGTATATTGATAGCATGAGTACTCTCTGCAATCTGCAAAAGCCTATGTAGCTGGCACTGGACAAATTACAGTCGCCTTATACATATTCCACATTATCATTTTAAATTAATTTTGCTAACTATCTAGATAACAATTAACTATTTAGATATTACTATAACTAAAATTGCTATCTAAATTAAATTTATTAAAATTGCTATCTATCTGCATGAATAGTATTTTGTGTTTATTTTTTCTCGTTTCTTCCAAATACTCACGGTCTTCAACGTTCCGGAGAGGAGTGACGTCACGGTACCAGGTAATGTTGGGTTTGGGGTAGCTATTCCGAACCTCACATTCCGCAATCTGCATGAAGCAGGGAGGGAGAGAGGGAAAAGGAGAGGAAGAAAATAAACTGAGATTGATGTCAAGAGGTATTCGGAGAGATGTAAAGCTAACACCAGCAATGTTACCTTGGAGGGCTCCGCACTGGTGACAGAGATACCGGAGTGCACTCCGTGAATGTGGATACTGTCCGGAGGCACTGCAAGAGGAAGGCAAAAACAGACCTCAGGAAGGAAAAGCCATAGGGAAGATCTCCCTGCTGCTCTGAGGAACATCTGTATCTGCTCCCACTGGTGAGTCTCCTGCTCTTCCTGGTCATCGCTGAGCTCCAGACCTTGAGCCCCTCACCTCCCGTCTCACACAAACGGTTCTGAAAGGGTTATTTGGATTGATTCCATAGAGGAACCCTAACATCAAAGGTCTGAAAGCTCCCCAACAAAGAACCATTTACCGAGATAGGCTTCTTCTATAGAATTACAGCATTCCTTTTGGAACCATTTTCTTCTGAGAGTGTACAATGGCACTCTCTGCCACAGCCAGGGCCTGTTCCACAAAGTGGGATTACTGAGTAAAACCCAGACCTCACCTACATCCGGGACACGCTGTTCTTTGTGCAGCTGTACAATTACTAATTTAGTGATCCAGCTTCGTGGAACAGGCCCTAGGATGTTGGAATAAAGGTAAACAATACTACAGAAATCCTAGTGTTGGAGAGCCGGTGGGGCCATACCAAAAACCCTTAGCTGGGTTGTGCCCTCCTTGTTGCCCTCAGACATGGCGTTGACCTGGCAGATGTAGCCCCCCATATCGGCCAGCTGTATATCCCTCACAACCAGCGAGATGTCTTCTCCGTGTTCTGAGCCACTGGCCTTGGACCGGCTGACGTTGATCCGGCCCTCAAAGTCTGTGTCGCTGTCCACAATCTCAGCTGTTCCGTTGCTGTAGTGGATGCGCTGCCTGCGCCCAGTGTTTCCCTTCACCTAAAGGCCAGAGGTCACGTAGAGGTCACATAGAGGTCACATAGGCAGGCAAAGGCCCTCCATACAGTGCAGCATCTCATGCATTAATTCATTAAATTATTAAAGACAAGAGTAGTATGCTGCCCTTTAATTCAAACTTTTTTTGAGTTTGCATTTCTGTCAAATGAAGCTGAATAGTGATACTATACTTCATAGTCATATTTACCAATGCAAAGGACCTTTAGATGAGAGAGAAATAGCTAAATGTATGTAAAAGGTGGGAACCCAACTAATGCCCCTCACTAATGATCCTGAGACAAAGAAAAAAAGAATGTGAACAGCTCATACTCACAAAAAACCACTGCACTATCACCACACTGGGCTGGTCGCTAAAAACACAGCGGCAAGGGATTTCAGCTCTGCTCCCACTGTCCACCTTCACCACGGCATCCATATCAACAGCAACATGCGCCCACACTGTAAACACACAGAAACCCACAATCAGCTGTGCGAACACAACACAGCGAACCAACACAAACAGAGCAGGGGAAATAAATGCAAACAGTGCAGTCAATATGTCTTGGGACTTGACACAATTTTTGTTCCTTTGGCTCTGTTCTGTCAACCATTGGATTGAAAATGAAATAATGAATATGAGGCTAAAGTGCAGACTGTCAATTGGATGTGTAGGAATTGCATCCATTTTTATAGATAGTCGCCCATTACTAAATTAGATGCATAGTACAGAGCTCTCTATCACAAAAACCCTTGCATTTCTTGAATGCAGTTAGCAATAACAACACTCGCCTTCTGCCTGCCTCTCCTCACTCTCCTGCAGGCTAATTGGGCATGAGGTATCCTTTCCCATTACAGAAATGTGATTATTTTTTCGCAAACATAGACACTTCCTGCACTTTAGAGCTGCCAGAACAGTGCTGACTCACACCACGGAAAACAGTCAGCCGCTCTTCACTTCAGGAGAGGAGAGTTCCTCACTGAGTTTCACATTCAGAGCCAATACTCCAGTCCAGTAACTACAGCTTTCTGCGGTGGCGACTAGGCACGGCGACTCATATTCAAAATCAAGTCAGCTGTGTTACTACTGTGGTCGGGGCCCTCAGACGAGCTTTGCCGTAGATGCTCCATTAACCTGTTAAGAGTGAGCACATCCACCAACACTGTGCCCATAAAAACATAACCCAAAGGCATCACATTCCCTTTTACTGACCAGAAACTGAATGACCGCCTTTTTAGTTTGCAACTGCTGCCTTTCTTTGTAGTAATCAGGGGCAGTCTGTAGCCTAGTGGCTAAGGTTCATGACCGGAACCCGGAAGGTTCCTGGTTCAAAACCCCCTGATGCCGCGACAAGATCTGCACAGCTGTTGGGCCCTTGAGCAATGTCCTTAATCCTGCATTGCTCCAGGGGGGATTGTCCTCTGTTTAGCTTCAGCTAAATAAGTAGTTATTTAATTTATTCATACATCTCAGGGGGTCTTATAAAGTTTTGAGTTCAATTGGGCTCCTGCGAGATGGCAAATTGCCTTGGTATGCAACTTTCACCCTGTCACCATGGAAACCATAGCATCAACAGCCAAGCTACTTTGACCTTAATTTATTATTTGTACCAGAGCTCCACTGACAAAGCCCCAAAAGAGTAAAAACTATTTTTATGCAAGACGATTGCTTATGCTACTGTTGTGCCACTGTGTGTTGTGAAAGCGATTTTTGTTTAACAGCCTTCACAAGTGCAAGTGACTTCAAAATTCTTAATTCGGCCCCGATGCCCCACTTGCCCATTTTGGGTAATTCCAGGAAAATTAAACCTTTTGATCTTTCGGAAACTGTATATCTGACACTCCTAATGTAACCTTGGAGCTATGACCACAGGTATACTTTTGAGCCTTTTGGGGTACGCACCTTGACCAACAATTTAACAACCATGAATGGTAAAAACAATATCCTGTTCTCATTGTAACCAGAAAGACTTACTCTACAGCATTGGTCATGTTTGAATATTTTGACTGAATTCTTTATTAAGAAATTATTCATTATGAATTTACATTATAGTCTAATTATCTCAAAACTATTTTTAAAAAATTAATATGTTGTTCAATATAGTCCAATGTATTCACAAGCCCATAGACAGAGTGGGACCTCTAGTACGTTTTGTTTTACAGTTGGGGTAATTGATGGGTTAAAGCAGAGGTGCACAGCTCCGGTTCGGTTTCTGTTCCAATTAATTACCTTCGGTTAAATTTTCTGACAGTTCTATAAACAATGCTGGTTCGCTCATGTAACTGAGTACAGTAAAATCTTTAGGATACACTTGCAGGCTGTAAGTGTAGCTGGTACTCATACAAATATCAGCTCAAGATTTGATTGAGCTAATGAAATAATTTAGAGCAGAAGTTGGCACAAAATCTTGAAACGGATCAGCCCTTGTTGTGCTCCTCTGTGTTAAAGGAACAGTTCACCCTTAACGACTGATAAAAGTTGATCAAATTATGCTTTGATTGTCTGATAGGTTGCTTCTGACCTGTTTTCACCAAACTGTTAGGAGATTGATTTTCTTTTTTTTTCTTTTTTTTACTGACTCCCCCATATTTTGTCTCCTAATTAGCACAATATTTCAGCCAGGAGGTTCAGTGAAATCTGCTGGCTGAGGTCATGGGTGGAAGAGACACCTGGCAGGACTTTTACTTTCCAAACCCTGAGCACTCCTCTGGGAATGTGTTTTGGCTCAGTCCACAGCCCGACTATGTTCAAGGTTACAAGCAGCACTGAGAGCTCTCCCTGGTTCAACACTCCACCTTTTCCTTCACCCAGCGGTTGACCTTCAATCAGTGTAAACCAGTTCTTGATGTGAAAGGAAATTAAGCTGATCCAAAATCAGCAGGGTGAATAACTGATCTTCTAACTGATCTTTAGGGGCTGTACTGGATCTGCCCAAATGGCAGGTACTGCCGTGCCCTGAAGTAAAGCCTAGCTGTCCTTCACTGGACGTGATGGCAGATTTGAAAGTGTAGCTATGGTCAGAGTGAGGGATATATATTATATTGATGAAGCTGTAACAATCAATACAAAATCTCAAGAAACACATTTCCAAAGGATAATGTTGGAATTTTGTTCCCAGAACTAGGCTTGATATCCATAATTAACAGAACTTGAGTCAATGGATATAAAGCTGTAATTCTCCACTTTTGAAATGTTTTTTCAGAACAATTCCTCAATTCACTATAACTCCCTCAGATTATGTACTGTAATGCGAGTCATTCTGGGAGCCCGTGCATAAAGTGCATTGCAAGGCAAGCCGTTTTAAAGTGATATTTCAAATGATCTATTTCCCAACAAGTTCAATAATGTATTATGATCCTCCATAAATATTTAAATATCTATGCTGAATTTCCCTGTAAGATATGCATGCATGTCTATACGTGTAACATGTTTTACAGTCGTCATTAAAACTTTGAAGCCCCAGTCAGAATTTTGTTTACCATGTACTCTGGTCTTAAGGTTACATCTGTACACTGCTCTATCAAAAAAGCACATGATCTCCAATACCTGGAATCACTCAGTGATTTTAAAAGGAACTACTAAGGGTGAACATATGCATGCATGTGCACATAGGGACAAGTACGTGTGGAGCCATGTGTCATCGGAGCATGTATCATTGTAAATTCATCCAGTTTGTGTTCGGAGCTGGAAGGCTGTGCAAGACTGGCCTAATGGTGAGATAACTGAATGTCTCCCTCCCTGCCCCATGCCCACTATCTGTGAATGTCCATCTCCATAACCCTCCTTCAGAGAGGCTCAATCAGCTCTTTCAGCTTTTGACACCATAATGCATGGGTCACACTGCAATGTAATATCTCCATTTGCCAAAACAAACATACATTTATAGTTAAATAAGCAGTCATGATCAAATATTAAATATGTGTGAGTTAGCCTCTGGTAGTTTCACAAGGTCAGAGTTTTTACAGGTGGTCGTGTCCAGTCTTTGTGCCTTGATTAATGTTCCACAGTCATTTCTAGAGACAGCAGCTCCTGGTGAGCTAAGTCACGGTGCTAATGGTGCCCTGGCTCCTCCAGCTCCATGGAGAGTTTGGGATTCAGACGAGGTCAGACGCAATGCTCCAGGACCATGATGGACGAAGGCAGCTGGGCCCAGACCAAGGTCTCTGAAACGCCTGTGTGTGACACGACCCGATCCTCCTCCCACGCTAACCTGCCGTGCTGCCACTGGCAACTGTCATCTGCTCATTTGTCAGGCGATGCGAGGGTCACTTTGGAGTCAGGGGCCACAAGCAAACATCCTCCTGTTCAACTTCCCTGCTGTCTGCGTGGCTCACAAACCTGGGCCCTTCTGCTGATCTATGTTTAGCACCGACAGTGCAGCACTGTAGCGTCTGTGTTTAATACGTGCAATGTGGTGTTCTACAACATAATCAGTCAATCAATTTTATTTTTATATAGCAGTCACCACAACAATATGCTCCAGAGTGCTGAATACATTAAAAACATTGGCAAAAGAGAAGCAGGTCACGGTTCAGCTACTGAGATACAAACACAATTTAGATGGTCCACATAGCCCAGCACTCTGTAGTGCGGTTTCTGCATTTAGCATCTACCATTCATATAACTGTTGTGTGGTAGGTATCAGCATGTCTAATTCTGGATTTCAGCTTGCTCTGGCCTGTCGGTGAAAGTTTGTAATAAATAATTCCTGACATGAAGTCAGTTTCCCATGCACAGCTCTCACACGAACCATTTAAAAAAAGAAAATGCAATGGCAACAAATGGGAAGATGGCCATGAGTGCATTTCACAGCATACTCGGCCTTATCACTGCACTCCCAATCCCAGAGACATACATTTTCCCTTGCCTCATTTCCCATGTTTCTAAAGAAAATGTCTCAAGGGGCCATTACAGTATACATTTGAGAAAAGAATAACAACAGTCAAGACCGATAAAGATCAGGGATTTTCCTTTTAAGATACCACTATGGAAGAAAGTAGACTCACTGGATCTATTATGGGAACTGTCTATTTCAGGGATGCGGAATCTCTGAGATCTAGTCCAGGCTGCAGTGGCTCCAGCTCCATGTTCAGCATCATGTGCAGTATTTGGAAGCCACCACTTTCACCAGCGAGACCAAAATCCATCAGAATGAGCCACCACTTTCACCAGCGAGACCAAAATCCATCAAAATGAGCCACCACTTTCACCAGCAAGACCAACATCCATCAGAATGAGCCACCACTTTCACCAGCGAGACCAACATCCATCAGAATGAGCCACTGCATTACAGGTTTTCTTGGAAACAGAAAGAATAAAGCTGCTTTCACAAGAATCAAAGGCTGCGTTCAACGCAAGGCGATGACGACACATGAGAAGAATTGAGTACCACCAGCTGTTCAAACTTGAATCATACTTCCAGGAAGCCGCTGGTTCGGAAAACTGTAACAAGTGCTGATGTCTGCGGTCACAGAAGGCTAAATTGTGAACTCAGTTTGTGAAACTGAAAATCCTGGGTTCATCCTAAAATGTCAGCAATCTAATCGAGTTAAACCAGATAGCAGGCTATGTGAAATGGCCCTGGGCTCCATGTTAAAAATAGCAAACTACACTCAGTGAGCACTTTATTAGGTATTTATTATTTGGACTTATTTTTTGGACTTATTCAGTCTTCTGCTGTAGCCTATTGACTTACAGGTTTGACATACTGTATGTTCAGAGGTGCTATTCTGCAAACCACAGTTGTAATGCTAATGTTACATTACATTATTGGCATTTGGCAGACGCTCTTATCCAGAGCGACGTAAAACAAAGTGCATACCCATAACCAGGGATAAGTTCGCTGAAACACCCTAGAGGGAAGTACAATTTCAACTGCTACCTGTACAACAAAGATAAGGACGAGGGCCTTTTTTTTTTGAGAACAAAGAAACAAACAAACAGAGCAAAAGTGACCAAAGTTAACTATCCAAACACTGCTTACCTAGCCAACTAAAAATACCGATACACAAAGCAAGTCACAGAGACAACAATTAAGGTTCACAGGGAGGTAGGGAGGGATGGGGAGAGGTCCTGCTTGAAGAGCTGTGTCTTCAGCTTGCGCTTGAAGGTGGGGAGAGATTCTACAGTTCTGACCTCAACGGGGAGTTTGTTCCACCACCGTGGAGCCAGAACAGACAGTAGTCGTGAGCGTGAGGTGGAGGTTCTGAGAGGGGGAGGTGCCAAGCGGCCTGTGGAGGCTGAACGAAGAGGTCAGACAGGGGTGTAGGGTCTGATGATTTTTTGTAGATAAGCTGGGGAAGACCCTTGGAACTGCTTGGAAGGCTAGCACCAATGTTTTGACCTCATGTCAGTTTTGACCAGTTTGACCATTCTCCTCTGACCTCTCTCATTATCAAGGCATTTCAAAATCCCTCAGTGACTTTTCATTGATCACTACCTATATGACTTGCTTCAAAATCACTTTGTAACTATCCCTTATAAATCCTTATCAAGATAAAATGAAAACAACTACGGAAATACTCAAAATATGTGAAGAAAAAATCAAACATGAAACATTTGTAGTCGGAAACTATTTAACCAAATTTGCAGAACTGGAGGTAATGGCAAGTTATGCCCATCAGAGGGTCTATGGGGATTATTATTACATATTATTACATATGAAATATATATTATTATTTTTCATTCCATTTTTAATTATTATACTGAATTGAAAATGTAGTTCAGTACAATAAAATAATTTTTGCACAGCTCAAAAATCTGGTTTGAGAAAAAAAGATTTTGTCTTACAAGTAAAGTGAAAATTTCAAATATAAATCAATGTTTGTGATGTACTTCCCTGAATAAAAAAGATGCAGACAGTTGATGTTGTTTTTCAGGTTGTGAAATTATTCCTAATAGATAATCGGTCTCAACAAGCCCTCCCTTGTCAGGCTTCCTGGCAGCACATGCACAGTCTAGAGTGGATCAATGCTGATGGGCACTGAGTGTGTGTGTGTGTGTGTGTGTGTGTGTGTGTGTGTGTGCATGTATGCATAAGTGGGGCAAAGCCAACACAAATAGTATCTTTTAATGAAAAATACATGGAGACAACATGCTTTAAAGTGATGTAACAAAAGTTGTAGAGCAGTGAAAAGCAGTATGCTATCCTAATGCCCAGAAACAAAGCACAGAATAAAATAGTAATAGTAAGATAATAAGAAAATAATCCAAGACATTCAGTCTCAAAGGTTCCAGTGTCATGTCCCTTAAATCATTTGGTAATGACTCATGCTCTTCGCCTTTATTGTGTACCACCTCAGTAAATCTGAGCAATCCCATGTGTGTCTGCTATGAGAGAGAGTCACAACAGTTGACGTGGCATCAAAACACTAAATTCCTTGAGGGATCGTTGATGCCCAATTTGGCAGCAATGATAAGCCTGGCATTGCAGACAGCTCAAAATTAATGCAGAGTTATACGACCCTGAAAGTTACCCTTGTTTAAAGATGACTTTTCCTATGTATCTAATCACATCACAGCTTTGTATGAAGCTGGCAGATGTAAACATTGGGTGTAGTCAAAAAATGATTTGCCTGATTGTGTCTATCACGGGGAAGTAACATTCTACAAACAACAAAATAAAAGAGCACTGATTGGCTTTGATGAAACAAAAAAACAACCTGGATGGGCGCAGTTTTGTACAATAATGGATGGCGATGTCCATTTGTGTTTTTACCCCAAATACCTGCAGGAGCTGATGAGCCCATGAACATCTTCTCCTCCATCACTGCAGGAGGCAGCACACAGCCATCTTATAGAGCACAACTGCCAACCGCCAAATCTGCATAGTGCTTTACTGAGCCTACCCAACCCTCCTGTGGCCCATAATCACTTTCCATTTCCAGCCTGAGAACCTGAAAGAACCAACATTGGTTCATACTAATGTGACAGTAGAAGAACCCACCACCTCATCTTCTACAATCCCCAACTCCTCTTCAACCTCCCCAGCAGCTCTCCTGTGACCCTTCTCTTCTCCTTAACCTGATAAATGTGTTGTTGTGTGTAGTCACAAAGGCACAGACACCAGTCCAGCTGATTAGCCTCACCGCTCCATGTAGCGCGGGGCACAAATCAATGCTGATCTCATTTGGCTGCAGTCGTCACGCTGCTCTAATCTACTGAAGGGCTACATGTTTGCTCTCGAAGCAGCTTCTCTTTAACATCCTGCTACTAGCAGCATGCAATGAAGTCTGAGAACCTGAAAGAACCAATAATAACTCATACTAATGCTACAGTAGAAGAACCCACCACGCTGTTACTCAGATACTATCATAACCAAAATGGCAGCCATTGCCCACAGGCTAAAACTGTATTCCACACTACAGATAGCATACTCCACAAAGCTGGATAGAAACAAGACAGAAAATGCACAGTAATTGCGCCAGTGAACATATGCTAAACACCAGCGTTGTAATGGAGGTGGGGGGGGGGGGCAGAATACAGACACGCAGCCATAGACGAAGTGCAGCTCTACTGGGGTGCTGAGTGCACCTGGAGCAGGAGATGGGGGGGGGGGGGGGTCTGAGTCACATTATGCTGAAAGGCTCCTAATGCACTCGGGATTAGCAGAGGCTGGGGCTTCAGGAAACAGCATCAATTATTTAAGTGGCAAATAACTATGGAGTCAGGAATGCACTGCTTTCCAAAAAAAAACAATAGTTTCCCCTCTCATACCAATAACAGCATTAATGGCATCTCCCCCTTAAAACCATCAATGGCACCAACAGTTCCCGCATTCATAGCGACTGCAGTTTCACCAGCCGTCTCTTACACAGACAGCAGTCTCCCGGAGGGACTGTCTGACAGGATCGGGATCTTATGAGTGTTTTCCTCCCCGGCTCGTGCTCATGGATGTAAATGGATGCTATTGTTGCCAAAAAGCCCTTTAAGGGGCAGTAACTGGGTCCTGCTGGCTGCCCATAGTGCATGATCACTTTGGCTATTCTGATTCAATCATCTCCTTTGTCCCGCCGAGGAAAAAATAGACTGCGATCCGCAAATATTTTTAATCGATGAGTGAGAGCCTGCAGGTATAAACTGCACAAGGTACAAACTGAGAGAATTGGTACAGAGAGCATATACTTAGTGTTGGCCACATGAAGAATGTTTTTCATTGTTTAGTACATCCCACAGTAAAATGGAGAAACAGCGTTATCAGCTGGATTAAGCCTCACTCTTGATTTGCTGTGCTCACACTCTGCTCTGTATACAGTAAAACAGGGTCTGAAAAAGTGTCTTAAAAATGGCCGTCATTAATCCCTCTAGTTCCTCTGGTGGCATCGAAGAAACAGCAATCACTCTCTGGGAATAAAATACTTTGGCAGGAGATAATGGCATATTTATCTAATGGCAGGGGATTCCAGACAATCTTCTCAAAAACATGCAAAGGTTTTAGACATAACAGTGGTAAAGCAGTGAATGCTAATTCAGCAGTGGCCTAGTCTCATTTATTTTTCATTCCGACTGGATTGGTCTGTGGAGATTGGGGTTAAAATACGTCTTCTGCTGGAAGAACAAATAGTGAATTGACGTACAAGTTATAATTGTAATACTGTTTCAGTTATTGTGAATTAATATTTTGTCAGAAAGACACACTGACATATTCACTCTTTTTATATATAACTCTCCATCATATTAATGTTGATCACTGACAGACTCTGTCTGTGACCCTCAAAACAGACTCAATACATTCATATGAAGTCCAACAGCCACACAAACAGCAGCAGCAGCAGCGACAGAACAAAGATAATAAAATCCATCATTAGGGGGGGTGGGCTAATTGTGATTCAGACCCAGGCAGTGTCTAGCAGCAGGGTCCCTGCACAGAGGGGCAGGCGAGGCGGGGGAGAAGCCTCCGGGGAATGCCTGGCATCCGGGCCCAACGTGGCAGCCAGGGCCCTCCACCCCAGCCCCTTCACACAGCACACAATCCCGTTCTCTCAGCCAATCGGCAGCAGCCGCCGCGCCGCGCACAATCAGGCATTCACACGGCCGAAAGGCGGCCGGCCATTCGGCCTGACGCGGGGAGAGCGATTGGCCATGCTGTCGACGGCAGAGCGTGGGCCGCGGGGGGTAGGGGGATTCCTACACCGATGGCTCTTTCCCAGGTCATTAATCCCGACCCTGCAGGACAGAGAAAGGCCTGTGTGTTTCTGAACCGGGAGCAAAGGCCAAGAGGTTGAGTGCTACATAAATCTAACAAAAAGTATGATGCTCGCCACTGAATCTTTCAGCCAGTCAGTGCAGTGAATTATGTACTAACAGTGACATTCAGGAGACAGAAGAACGTATGTGTGTGCAGTAAATATCCTCTCTCCATTGCATGCTCTGCTGTAGTTTTGTGGGTACATGGTAAAGCTACAGGACTCACAGACTGAGAGGCGTCACATATTCTTAACATACTGTATTAGAATTTTTAGTATTTCTATCTATTGTGTTCCCCTTATTTATTTCCTTATTCCTTTTATTCTATTCATCTCTGCTGCTGTGAGAAATTCCCCCACAGGGATAAATAAAGAGCTGTCTATAAATAAAGAACTATCTATGCCTTCCTGAGATCATGCCATAAATCTGGGTCTTGTGTCAATTTATTACACCAATTCTGCAGTTAACAAGCTTCTGGGCATGAGTTACACATTCGTTTGGGGTTTTCCCCGATGTAGTTGTGTTCCCTGTGCTTATTCTTTTTCTGAACATAATCTCATCCATTTCGTTATGGCTGTTACATGGGGCGATAACTTAATGTGGAAGTGTTTATGACGCCTCGCACCGCAACCCAGTCTATTTTCAAAATTAGAAACTACTTTAATTTGGATGCAGTGGGATGGTAATGTGATATTTGATAATATCAACAAGGATATGATATGATGGAGGATCAATTTAAAACTGCAGTCAAACAGTTTATGCTTCTGTCAGCTTCTCTTGTCCTACTTTATGTTTAGTGTGTTTAGTGTTTAGTGTTTAGTGTGATGGCAAAAAGGTTTGTTGAAAACCTGCACTTGTTGAAAACCTGCACTTTGAAAGAAGCCATTCAAAACTGCAGTGAAATTTCCAAGACTTTTGTTAAGACTAATGTAGTTGTTCACATGAATTAATTGACAGTAAATCCATAGTAAAGGCTCAGAATTCAGGGTTTGTTGATTGTCTTGTGGTGGAAGATAGACATTCTTGGCTGTCCAGACTGCAGTGGGGGTTCTGTAATAAAATGTATTTGAAAATCTTCTCTATATAACAAACCACATTCAGCATTCAATTAATTACTGTTTACATACTGTTTCTACAGATCGCTGTGCCTTTCCCTTGTAGAAATGGACCAATATTTCCTTCTCCCACACTTCGAAGATACTTAAAAAGTAAGATGGAGGAGTTAACATATGCGTTTGAATAAACCAATCACAAGACAGAGGAACCTTTTATTAAGTACACCAGCTCATTAATGCAAATATCTAATCAGCCTATCATGTGGCAGCCAAACAATGAATCAAAGCATGCAGACATAGTCAGACCAAATATCCGAATGTTGAAGAAATGTGACTTTGACCTTAGCATGACTGTTGGTGCCAGACTGTGGAAATTGCTGATCTCTTGAGATGTCCACGCACAACAGTCCCTAGATTTTACAGAGAATGGTGCAAAAAACAAAAAACATCCAGTGAGCAGCAGTGCTGTGGGCGAAATGCCTTGTTAATGAGTGAAGTCAGAGGAGAGGGGCCAGACTGGTTCAAGCTGACAAGAAGGCGTCAGTAACTCAAATATCCATATCGTAACGACAGTGGTATACAGAAGAGCATCTCTGAAAACATAAACACGTCAAACATTGAAGTGAAAGGGCTATTTCAGCAGTGTTTATGTCCATTACAAATGTACCTTTGAGATATGGTTTATCTTACCAAGTTTTACACTGTTTTTTTAAGATTGCAATTGATTCTTTGTTTTAAAATGGCAAAATCCCTTATGTTACCAACAATATTTTGCTCACAGATGGAAATGAACTCAGTTCTTCTTTCCTTTGCATGGTATGTATCGTGTTCTGCCCACGTGCAAATGTTTTTCCTGTAATTCCACTGAGCTGAAGTATGTCACCTTTCACTTGAGTTCATGGGAAACTCAGAGAACCACTTTTTCCCACTAGCCAACTCCAATACCCAGTATGGCAGAAAAGAGCTAACCAATAACAATGCTTTTTTATAAAGAGAAATATGCAGTTTTTTCAAAACATTGTGCCAAAATGGACAATGAATACGTAGCGTTATACCACCCCCAATTATACTACCAGCTCCAGCAATTCCTCATACAGACCAACTCTCATAAGAAACTATTGCATTTCCCTACTTCCTCTCACTGTCCACCATTTGCCAGCACTCTGAGCTGATTAAATGTACACAAATTAATTATTTAAAACCTCTTCATATTGCCAGAAGGAAAAAAAACAATAAGGGAAAATGGTAGCCTATAAAAGGACACATCTCAGGCCAGCAGAAAGTATGCATATCAAAACATCAACAACAGATTATATATGTGAGAGATAAGTGGCTTAGCTTGGATGGTCCTGATTAAAAGAAGCATCCCTGCTCTGTTACGACATCCTATTCCTCTGTTTATCCGCAGTACATGAGGTTGCACTGAAAGATTACACAGTAAAATCTCCATGACCTCTACGGAATCTGAACATTCTCACACCTTACACAGGTTTATACGCTGCTCAGTGTGTGACTTGCACCAAATATTTAAATGTTCAAAATATTTCATGACCATTCAAATATTTTTCGATTTTCATTTCCATGTGGAAAATGTACATGTACAAAAAATGTTTTACTTTACTTCCTGAATTGAAATGCTGAAATATTGGAAGATTTCATCTACGGTATTTCAAAGCATTCAAATAGATATCTGAAATATTTTTTCTTTAATTTTCAGAGGTCATTTGAAATACTCTCAGCAGTTAAATTCCAGTAATTTAACCCATCATTGTCCATGTGAGGCTCGTAAATGGCCACTCTCCTCTGACGTCTCTCATTAACAAGGTGTTTCCATCTGCAGAACTGCTGTTTTTTGCACCATTCTTTGCAAACTCTAGAGACTAGTGTACATAAAAATCCGCTGTTACATCAGCAGTTACATAAATAATCAAACCACACTGTCAGCCACAACAGACATGGACAAAGTCACTAAGATTACATTTTATTTGATTGGTTTCTGTATTTGACCCTGGTCTGGAAGAAGGTATGGGAATCTTCAATGACTGAGAGTGGGGGGGCTGAGGTTAGTATGGGTGAGGAAAGGCAAGTATGCCTGAGTGTTTGAGGCAGTGGTTGAGTTTGGGGTTACTGTGGTATAAAGTTTCAGCCATTTGAGACCCTCTCTGTAATGGGTTAAACTCCAGGTGTGTGCAGCTGTTTCCTTTTCTCAGCAGAGTTTCTGCTTATTAGTTGTCTGGAACAAACAAAGGCTGGGGTAGGTAAAAGCCTGTGGCAACCCAAACAGACCCATGAGTCCCACAGGCTGGTCTCCAGAAACAGTCATCATCAGCCTGTCAAAGTCTGGTGCCACTCAGAAAATGAATAAAAAACCAGGACTACACACAAACAGGACTAAAGGCAAGACGACTCGACCCATGTTCAAACAAACACGTTGTTTTTGCTCTGTAATTTGAATTCTAATAGGTAACAGCATCCTAGGATCCTATTTCCTGCCTGCATACTGCTCACTGTTGGTCTATGTTGCTTTTCTTCATCTACTACAGTAATGAAATTAGCCTACAAACTCATTCAAAAAACAACATTATTCACACAGCACGGCACACTTTCTTTACACCACAGTCTGAGTTAATGAAATATTCAGAAGCTCAAGAAAACGCTGTTCTGTTATGTTGTTCATGATTATAGCAGCAAGGGCACTGTATGAACATGTATAGACTATAGATGTAAAGACTATACTTTAATAAGCACAACTTTAGGCTTTTATGTTCTCATGGTCTGTCGAAATGCTGATGCATTCCACAAAGTGGTACAATAAAGGGAATGGCATGGACGATGTATGTTTAATTCTGTAATGATAAAGCAAATCCTGGAAACGTTGCTTCTCTTCTAAAGGAACGCAGAGGATAAACACAATCTCCTCTTGAACGGCTACAGATCAATATAAATTCAACTTTCAGATCTAGACACTCTATTAGTCTAAGCCAAGACTAATACCTGCTGTTGAAGATAGGTGCTCACTGACAAACAGCAAGACGAATCCCTACTGGCAAACAGAAGATCAGAGGTCCTGTTGGGCTTCATTTGTTTGCTCTCCTGCTGCCAATTTATCTTCCAACAATCATAGCACACACAAAGGCCTACAAAAAAGATGCTTTTCATATTGCGAGCAGGAAACAAACTGCTGTTGATGTGATTCTAATGAATATGTAATTTCTCAATTTAGCAAATCTCCTTCACAAGAAATCCTTTGTTAACGGGGCTTGGAGTGGAATTCTTCATCTGAATACCCCTTATGAATGACTCCCACACAAGAAGCAGACAGCACTGGTCTTCAAACAGGGTCTCCTTGGAGGACAAGCTCCAGTGACTGTTTATTGTTTTCACTCAGAAGCCAAGCGGCACTACAGAGATGTCGAGGAGAGCCTTGCCTAAGTTCCAACTGTCGCACATCAATGTTGCTCATACAACTTGGCTTATTTATGCCTAAATGTTTTCGATGCAATGATACTGTGTAAATGTTACACTGAGATGAGAGAAAATAATGGAACTGATGAAGGCAATTGGGGTAAAACTTCATTGTTAATTGCTTTTCAAATTTCAATTTATTTTTACTGAAAACAATCGTAATATGGTCTAGGTAACTACTGCAAATTTACACCTACAATCTACACCTTCGTCTGCATAGAGATGAATGCATCCATAAAATATTTGTCCTTATTAGGGGTCAAACAACTGTCATATCAATGTTTGGATTCAAATGAACTGAAATAAATGTTCATTAATACCCACATTTTACTGTGTGAGTATCACAATACAAATTTTGTTGGCAGCACTGAAAACTCAAGACACAATACATGTGTGTCCACAAATTTTGGGGGGGGGGGTGACGGGGGGGTGACACCACCCATTTGGAAGGAGATAATCTACCCAGTTTTCTATTGTTTGAGACCCGAGCTAATTGCATGGTTTCCCACTGGAAATCTGGGTATTTTCCTGTTTGAACAGGTCTCGACCCTGTCATGTGAATACAGTATTACACCGACACAGACACCCGGGTGATATGTAAACAGGAAGAAAACCCTACACTACCGACTCCAACTGGCACTGAAGATACACCGGCGGGAAAGAGACATACTGGCAAACCCCTGCAACATTATTAAAAGGTTTGTATAATGCATTACATTTCAGTTTCTCAATCCCTCTGCAGCATGCAGGCGCTAAAGCTGGCACAGTGAATTTAAAGCCCCCCGCATGATGCACAGCCCCGCTGATATACTGCCCCGATTCACAGTTTCCCCTCCGATGGAGTCGGGCAGCTTGCGGCCTCTTTGTTGCTGCACTATCGCTCAAGAGCAGGCTTGGGGAATGGGAACAGCGTGTCATTGTGCGCTCAGAGGTCAAACGCTGTTCTCAGGCTGTCCGCACTGCTGGCTCTGCTGGCCGCGGTTGGGACAGGGCCCGTGTGAGCTCTCAAAGCAAAACTCAAAAGCCCAGTTGAACTGGTAATTGGACGGTGTCAGGGGGAATTACATTCTCTAGACATTCTTAGCAGATGAGTCTCCCACTTCAACATAGTCATATCTGAGGGCCCGTGGATCAAGGCTTTTCTGAGAAGCAGATTCACATATGAGTAACAAACAACTTCCTTAGTAACCGCATACACACTCAGTGATTACTTCATTAGGCTAATGCAAATATTTAGATCGGCCAATCATGTGGCAGCAAATAAATTAAAAAAAGAATGCAAACTTGGTCAAGAGGTCCAGCTGTTTTTCAGAGCAAATGTCAGAATGGGGAAGGAATGTGATCTAAGTGAGTTTGATCATGGAATGATTGTTGGCACCAGACAGGGTGGTTTGAGTATCACAGGAACTGCTGATCTTCTGGTATTTTCACTCACAACAGTCTATAGAGTTTGCAAAGAATAGTGCGAAAAGCATCCGGTGAGCAGCAGTTTTGGAGGCAGAAATGCATTGTTAATGAAAATGCATTGTTAATGAAAGAGGTCAGAGGAGGTCCAGACTGGTCAAAGCTGAAAGGAAGGTGACAGTAATGCAAATAACCACACATTACAACAGTGGTATGCAGAACAGCATCTCTGAACACACAACGTGTAGTTCATTATTTTTGTGTATAACTTAATATAATAATCATTTTTAAGTTGAGTATGTCAAATTTGTGGCACAGATGGTGCGGTGGATAGCACTGCCGCCTCACAGCAAGGAGGTCCTGGGTTCAAATCCCAATCGTCCCATTCTATGTTCTCCCCGTGTTCGCGTGGGTTTCCTCCAGGTACTCCGGTTTCCTCCCACAGTCCAAAGACATGCAGGTTAGGCCGATTGGAGAGTCTAAATTGCCCATGGGTATGAGTGTGTGAGTGAATGGTGTGTGTGCCCTGTGATGGACTGGCGACCTGTCCAGGGTGTATTCCTGCCTTTCGCCAAAGGTATGCTGGGATAGGCTCCAGCCCCCCTGCGACCCTGTTCAG
The DNA here is from genome assembly GCF_963514075.1 of Conger conger. NCBI lineage: Eukaryota > Metazoa > Chordata > Actinopteri > Anguilliformes > Congridae > Conger > Conger conger. The sequence continues at coordinate 31,991,975 of NC_083772.1, read as the reverse complement.
GATAAGCAGGTTAAGATAATGGATGGATGGATGGATGTCATATTTGTAAGACTTAACCTAAGAATAGCACAGATTAGCATAATTTTGGCAGTCACGGCCAGTCTCAGCCACGTACACACTTTTCCTGTAGCTCACAGATACAGCATTTGGCAAAACCACCACTTCCCGGAGAAAAAAAAAATTGTTGGCACGTTGCTCCAAAAAATGTTTGTATCTTTAAATAGAATAAAGAATTTAAAATATCATTAAAAAAAGGATCAATCCGACCGTGAATTTGACACTCGTGGTCACCACATTCTCCTGCCTTCCCTGCCTGTAATGGAGACCTGTGGCACAGCCCTGGTGTATCCTCATAGATGTTCCCTCCGAGTTGCCTGGGCTGGGGCAAACAAAACCCCACGGCATCCCCGCTGTCCCCCAGGGCTCTGTCCTCGGTTCTCTCCTCTGATCCCTCTACATCAAACCCCCTGACATTTTGAGATGAAACAAAAATCACAAACTAAAGCTCAGCCTGGCAACGACTGAGATGCTCCACTTCCCCCCTACCTGACCTCTCTTTCAGCCTAGGTGACCCCGCTCCTGCAACAACTGAGACAACACCCTGAGCATTACGCCGGTAAGACACCTATGCAGATTCTTATTCTATAACGTCCAGAGATACTATCGCTTCCTCCCCACCTACTCATCCCAGCTTCTGGGTCAGCCTCTCCCCCTTCACTACTGCAGTTCTCTCCCTGCAGCTCATCTGGTCTTTCACCTCCCAAAACGCGCCCTCATCACCCCTTCCTCACTACTGCCCTCCCCTGGTAACCACTAGTGCTGACCGTATAACCATGACGCGAGCATACCAGGCCAGCACGAGGACTGCCCCTTCGTATTGTCTGAAGATCAGTGGACAGTACACACCGGTCGACAACCTTGGAACAGCTGCCTCCCCCCCTCTGCAAGTCTGCACCTGCCGGCGATGTCTGCTGACTGTTCTGGCCCCTCTGCGGTGGGCTGAGCTTCCCAGTCAGAACAGCCATTTTGCCATGACACCGACCGGAAACACACCTCTTCTGACAGCACCTTCACCCCAACCCTCTCTCACACTTTTACCCAGTCACAACAGCTCTAACTTCTGCTTTTGTTTTCAGGGCCTCCGGTTCTTTGCTGTTGTTCATTTACTGTACTTTACTGTACTCGTTTATGAAATTTTGTTCTTGTTTCTACAGCTTGGTTTAATGTTCAGTGGCATAGTTGTAAAACTGACAATTGGGTGTGCAGTTCTTGCACTATACTCCCCCCCTCCAGGGAACCACTGCACACCGTCTCAGATCCTTGCCTTTGTGTTTGCACTCTCTGGATAAGTGTCCACTAAATTCCAGTGAAGTAAAGCAGAGTGAGTAATGTAATGTGGAGGCTGCCTATGATATTCTTCACGGAAAGCCTGATATGGACACACACTAGTGATATCCATGTGCACACACAACACACAAGATCATGTAATGCAATGCATTAATGCAGAATCAGATACACTAACACAGGAACACAGATGTACCCATACAAACAAATATATGCCCACATCCACTTGCACACAATGAGCTGAAACTTTGGTTAGCTTCAAACTCAAATATATAATATAACTTGCTCAGGTGATCATTTATCATCTTGAAGCATTTAAAATTGTGTAATTTTAGACCCTACAAGAAGAAACAGGTTATTTAGATGTGAGCTTGTGGCTGTGTGTTCGGTTGGGCACACCTATTACAGTGTGGTAGTAATAGTGTGGCAAACCTCAGAGGCCTAAACCAAGATGGATCTATTATTGATCTGCTATGTACTGTACAGTGTTTAACAGTGATATTGTTCACATTTCGTAATAGAAATTGCCTTGTAACTAAGCCTACTGTTTAGACTGCTCAGCTACAAATTTGGTGACACTGATTGCCTCCATATCTGGTGACCAAAGCCATAAATCCACCCCAGAAAAGCTCTTTCGCCAGTTTGTTTCTCCCAGCATCCCTCTTGACGCAAGCAGGGGGATGTGAGGTGAGGTCCGAGGTGACCCAGTGAAGCCACAGCCGTCAGGAGAAGGAGCACAGGGAGGGAAAGTGTGAGATCAGGGATAAACGCACCGAGATAAGGAGGGAAAAAGCAAGGGATGGAGCACGGGGGACAGAGAGAGGAAGACAAACAAACACAGACGAACTGAAAGAGAATGTGAGCTGGAACTCTGATCCCTCTATCTAAACATGTTCACTCACAGCGCTGACAAAGTGCCACGCCCTGCTCAGTTTCTGCATCCCTGCCTGGTCAACCACAGGAAGTCACAGCCTAATTATCATTACATCTCCTTAGGGTTCAAGCCGACCACCAAACAAAAGTACTTAGAAATACAATATGAAAATGTATTTAGAGAAAATGAATGGTTCAAGCTTGTAGCACAATGAAGTTTCATAAGCACGTATTGTTTTCCTACGTAAATCATCACAAACTCTTACAATGCTGACAGTCATCTGGGAGTTTTTATCAAAGCAAGTACTGGGCAGATATTTAACCAAGGTCCTGTGGTCTGAGTGCTTCTGAAAGCAAAGTAGGCAAAATAGTGCAGTCTCCTGAGGACACTCAGTTCAGATAGTCAGCATAGAGCATCGCGCTTCTTATTCTCCACTGAGTGTTTAACACGCACCCACACGCACACACACACACACACACACACACACACACTTACACACATATGCACCACACACAGGTGTTTCCTCTGAGAAACAAAGGAGCTTATGTCAACATGAAAAATATCCTGTAACTAACAATGCTAAAATAATAGAGATATGTTCAATAAGACAATACGTTCTGCATTTTACTGACATTTTTTCTCATTATACTCTCGCACCTGTATCATGGGAAATGCATACCCTGTAGACACCCTAGGCTTAATCATTAAACGGACTCTTGTGTCCACCTCTGTATTTCTTTCCAAGTGAGCACATCTGTAAATTTAGGAATTTACACATTTGATGTCATTAAAATGCTCATCTATGATAGTGAAAGCAAACACTGTTTTCCTGATACTGAAAAACTGCCGCTGTCAGAAAAAATACAAATTAGGATGAACTGATCCTGGCGCTAAACTCTCCCTGCATATATCATGTTCGAATCAATAATAAAGCACACTGAAAAGCAATGCAGAATGTTTATCCCTGCACTGCGCGCTGCGGTGACTATTGTAAATAAAGTTTTCCCCTTTCTCACAGTTGTCATTTAACCAACTTTGCTTTAATGATAAATATTCAGAGAGATAAGTTGTTTAAAACACCATGAATTATATTGTCGTTGTCTACTTCGTGCACGCCTTTTCACGCAAGCTCAAAACATTCTCCTCTCTTACCTTGGCTACTTAATTAAGCACCCTACAGTGGTCGGATGTTCAGCATTTTGCATAGCACACGATAAATAATAACAATAAAATAAAAGGCTATATAAAGTCTTACCCTCTTCCACAATGCAGCAGTAAAATTACACATTAATATCTCCATGTAGTCCCTTATTATTTCTTCCAAGCCCACAATTTATGCACTGTTAATCAAAGACTGCAGCTCTCGCGATATGCACAACAAAGTTTGCAACTAATAAACTACTGGCAAACAGGCGACACAATTTGTGAGACAGATACCTTTCCTTCTTTGTCATTAAATTTGTTTTTACTTGCCTTGCCACGTCGCGAGGAATGCGCAAAGTGCCGCGAAGATGAAAGCCCTTTTTTGGAAAGCCATGATCCGCGTGTCTTATCCCGTGCAATGGGAGAATGTAAAGGTCGGTCCTCACACGCCTTGTAAGAGATAAGTGAGCCAGACAGCGAGAGAGAGAGAGAGAGAGGGAGAGAGGCGCGGGGGGATTTTCACATAGAGCATGTGTACCAGCCCACTGTATTTGTCGTAGGAGGGCAGTACATTCCCAGTCGCATTTTTGTTTAAGTTATCGCATCCCTTAAAAAACGGTGTATTAGGAGTGGCTAGTCATATTACCTTGTTCATTTCAAATGTTAATATGCTGTTTGAAGAATGTGACATCTGCTTCTGAATAACATACTGACCTAAGTGAAATATTCTAAAATAAATATGATACAAAACAACCCAAATTAGTGACCTGCAAGGGCAGAGATGGTACATTTTATTGCGCTGCAATGGAGAGTATTTTTGGTTTGGAGTGTGAGATGATGAGAGGCCCTCATGTTTTAGCTTCCCAGGGCCATACTTATCTCTGGCAGTGTTACAGCACTGTTTTAATGCACAACAGCAGCACAGCCGGCCACTGCTTGAGAACTCCCATTGTTTCAACGTGCCACTGTCACCTTCAGTAACAGGTTGGGGCTGTGACAATGACAGGTGAGTTAGAGGACTGTGGAGATATCACCTCCAAGTGAAGAACCTCATCTTCTCAGGCTAATTCATAATAAATACAAACCTCTCTCATTTCTCCACCTTTGAGATCCGCCTTTGGAAGGGAAACAAACAATCACTAAGAAACTGTATTTTACTCTGGAGTGACCCAGTGAAGGGAGTTGCTAGAGCTGTAATCCTGAATGGTTGAGGTGTATTGATCGTTCAAACATTCTGTCAGCGAACACCAATAAAGTTGGAATAACGGCACGGAGAGACTGGCTCGTGGTACAATGATTCCATTATAAGATTTCAGAGCATAAACTACACCAGCCTCCATACAGGGAGGCTGTATCCATAAAGCATTGCACATAGCATTGTTTGGGATGCTTATATCTGATGAGGATCTGGCACATACAAAATGTCAACAGTTATGTACAGCTGTTTTAGAGTGTTTGGTAGGTACCCGTGTGCTGTGTGAAGACTGCAAGTGCAAACAGTCTCTGTGTGAAAGGGTGTGGCCTTCGGCACACAGCCATATAGTGTTTGCACACCTGGCACAGACAGCATGCAACACCATGCTGCCCAGAAATGACACAGAACTGGTGATGGATCTGCATTTTGGGAGAGGAGGATGAGGAGGTAGACAACAGGGTACATGGAGTGGGGGGGGGGGGGGGGGGGGGGGGGGGGGGTTGTGTTGCTCTGTTGTGTTTCCAAGCCACTATCTGGATGTTTTCCTTTCCATATCAAAATGCCACTGCCAAACCAATGTGATTTGCAAAGCTGAATATACAGTCACTTTATTAGGTATTTATTAGACTTATATTAGACTTCTACTGCTGTAGCCTATCCACTTAGAGTTATGATGCGTTGTGTGTTCAGAGATGCTCTTCTGCTGTTGTAAAGTGTGGTTATTTGCATTTCTGTCACACCTTCCTCTCAGCTTTGACCAGTCTGGCCATTCTCCTCTGACATATCTCATTAACAAGGCGTTTCTGTCTGCAGAACTGCTGCTCACTGGATTGTTTTTCTTTTTTGCACCATTCTTTGCAAACTCTAGAGACTAGTGTGTGTGAAAAATGTTCTGTGAGTGTATATTACTCTACCATCAATTTATCAAATGACCAGCTACAAACTACTACTTCCCTGGTGCACTGCACATCTCTAGAAGTTTTACTCTTTACAGTGATGCTCACAGGCTGAAGGGTTGTTCTATGTCTTCAACATTGGCATTCACTTGGTCAGCTGATCCTGTGAGCTGAGAAAACACGCAACTTTAATGCCTTCACATGTCCTCACATGCAACACACTGACCCGCTTTAAAATTAGCTGCTAATTTCATTTAGTCGTCTAGTTTTAATAAGATTCCTGATTGAAAAAGCCTGATTGGGCTTCTTCATGGTCATTTGATAGAAGGTTGTGGGCTTTATATGTCATGTTCAGCTAAACGCGTAGGAGTCGGGGTGCCCATAAGCTGTAAACAGCCAAATCCCTTAGTCAGGCCTCTGAAATCTATTTTTTAGTTGCTGGTCCAAACAACTGAAACATTAAACACAACTGAAACTGTGGTCTCTGTTTTAGAGTCAGACTCCGCCCACTCTTACACACTACATGAGTGTGGCCGATTTAGCCACATAACAATAAACATTCTTGGGTAATTTGTAATGTTACCAGCAACAATCATATCTTCTTGTGAATGTGCACAACCAATATTTTAATATTAATGCAAATATTTAAAAAATGTATTCCCAACTGGCACCATATGCTTGAGGCACTCAGGTATTATCTTAGCCACTAAAATTAGCTGTATGATATAATGTAGATATGTGCAGTAGAGGGACCATTTAGCAAATCATATCATTCCAATGTGGGAACTGTTACAGCTGTTATTCAAGAATTAGAATAAATACAGTAAGTCTAAATGACGACATAGCTAAAAGTGCATTGTTAAACTACACTGAACAGTCTTCAGTGGTGGTTGTTTGCCTATAGTGTATTTTTAAGTCGCAGGGTAGAGAGTAATAGTGGGGAGGTGAGTAGAGTCAGATAGATGTGGTGAGGAGATAAGGTCTGTAGTGATGATAATGTGGCAGGTGTTGACACCAGAGGCCATGCAGTGGGATGATGGCAGAGAAACAGTGTAGCTTGCCTTGACATCGTTTCCTTCATAAAACCAAAGGCACAGGGAATTCAAGAGTATACCATAGCTGTTAGGCCCCACAGAAAGCACACCAGACAAAATGTGGTTGCACACCTTTAGTGAAGAATTATATCAAGTATTATTCCTACAGCATTCTCACAAAAATATTTTTTTACAGCTATAACAAATATTTTTTGTAGGTACCAAATAAGCTTGAGATCAGGGACAATAAATAATAATAACAACAAAATCCAATAAATACTGCGCCTCAAGATGATAAGCCAATAATTACCATAAAATTACTGAAATGTCAAATGACCAATTTCTTCTCAATTAGTAGAGGAGAGATGCTATTTCACCACAATGGCAGGAGATTGTAGGGCCTTTGTTGTTCAACATCAATGGCTGTTACAGTTAGCAGTGACTCCTCCCTTCCCTAGGCAAGCCAGGTGGTCTGCCTCAGCACGTCCCTAGCTCCGGCCCTGATCTTCGCCCATCACAAGCCTCGACCTCATCAGGTTTTTAGGTTGTGTCACCTCCATTATTTTCACTCTGTTGAGGTCATCTCTCTAGTTTAGAGGACACTGACAAACATTAGCAACGTCACTCCACTACCAGAACCTGCAGGTTCTACCTCTACAATATACGCCGTATCCGTCATCTCCTGATGGAGAAAGCCACCCAGCTCCTAGTCCAGGCGCTTGTCATTTCCCGCCTGGATTACTGCAACTCCCTCCTAGCCGGTCTCCCAGCTTGTGCCATCAAGCCCCTCCAGCTGGTCCAGAATGCTGCAGCCCGCCTGATCACCAGTCAGCCCAGGTCGGCTCATGTCACCCCACTCCTCATTGGCCTCCACTGGCTTCCTATTGCTGCACGCATCCGCTTCAAGGCCCTAGTGTTGGCATTTCAGGCTGCTAATGGGACTGGCCCACATTATATCCAATCCTTAATCACTCCCTACTCCCCAGCTAGACCACTCTAAAAGCGTCTGCCAAATGACTAAAATGTAATGTAAATGTAATGTAGTAAATGTCACAGAAGCCATATTACATGTATTCAATTTTGTTTCATAATAATTTATAATGGAGTGCGCACAAAATAGCCAACAATGTCTCTTAATAAGACCAGAACCATACATGGCTCACACATCAGCCAGTCCCTTACCAATCTTATTTGGTTGTACATTTGACGTCTAGGGGAAATAGAGGGTTCAAAAGCCAAGTCATGGAATTTATGTGACTGCAAAAACAAATGTAGCCTATGGAATGCAGGGATGTCAGTTTTCAGCACATTATAGTTGTTTGCTTGCGTAGATGTGGATGTGAAGGCCACTATGCCTTTCCTGACAGGAAGGGAGTCTAGACCTTCCTAGTTCTTGAGTGGCCATTGTTCCCTCTCTGCTGTCCACTCAAAGACCTGAGAGATAAGCCCTGATGTCATCGGCATCACTAGGTTTCCGGATTTAGTAGCTGGGGTCAATTCTGTCTTGACCTTCATGACTTCAACTGCTGCTTCGTTCAGCCTCCACAGGCCGCTTGGCACCTCCCCCTCTCAGAACCTCCACCTCACGCTCACGACTACTGTCTGTTCTGGCTCCACGGTGGTGGAACGAACTCCCCGTTGAGGTCAGAACTATAGAATCCCTCCCCACCTTCAAGCGCAAGCTGAAGACACACCTCTTCAAACAGCACCTCTCCCCATCCCTCCCTACCTCCCTGTGAACCTTAATTGTTGTCTCTGTGACTTGTGTATCAGTATTTTAGTTGGCTAGGTAAGCAGTGTTTGGATAGTTAACTTTGGTGACTTTTGCTCTGTTTGTTTGTTTGTTCAAAAAAAAAAAAAAAAAAAAAAAAAATGGCCCTTGTCCTTATCTTTGTTGTACAGGTAGCAGTTGAAATTGTACTTACCTCTAGGGTCTTTCAGCGAACTTATCCCTGGTTATGGGTATGCACTTTGTTGTACGTCGCTCTGGATAAGAGCGTCTGCCAAATGCCAATAATGTAATGTAATGTAATGTAATGGATGTGTTACCTTTTGAAATTCAGCCCATTTTGAAGGTATGTGTTGTCTTACCAGCTGTTAAGGCTTTTTAAAGTTTCTCTGGATCAGTTTTACCAATGTCTCCATATTTTTCTAAATATTGTGTCTCTCTATTATAAAAAACACCTTTGCATTTGGGATCTTGTTATTTTGCTAAGTTGTATCCCCCATTGTGTATTCCTCTTGTCTTTTCCAAGACAGTTTTAATTGGATTACTGTAAATCCTAGGTTTTTCGCATCTGTGGAGTATTTATCTCCCACCTCTAGGGTTACCATTCCTCTCAACCATGATTTATACACTTGTCTTCTCATTGCGAGTTGCTCTTGGTAAGAGTGCCTGCCAAATGTCTGCAGTGTAATGTATCATGATGTAATGTAATGGGCTCACTCTGCCCACATTCTCCACCATCATGGTAAGATGAAGGGTATCACAGCCCACTCAGAATCTTACAACCATAGGAAAGGGGGAACCCTAACCCTGTACACCAGCAGTGCACAGCAAGGGCCAATCCGTTTCAGGATCTTGTGCCAACTTCTGGTCTTAATTATTTAATTGACTCAATTATATCTTATCTGACATGTGTATGAGTACCGGCTACAGCTGCAGACTGCAAGTGTATCCTAATGATTTTACTGTGCTCAAGTACAGGTTTGAACCAGGGTAATTTATAGAGCTGTCAGCAAATTAAAAACAAGGCAAAAAAAAGTCCATAAACTGATTTTAATGCCAATAATCTTCTTCTTAGACAGTCTGGGTGAAAAACAGTTCCAAGTGCTCTAGCCAAACAGTCATGATTGCAATCCCAAAATGTATTGCAAAACTTGCCCTCCGTGCTTTTTCTAGCAGATACATAACAAAGGGAAGATTAATGCCTGGAACCTTCTGGAATCTTTGGCTGACCCAAAGGCTGATGGAGTAGAGCCATGTCCAAATTCAGCCTGGAATTCCCTTCATGGTTAAAGGGATGAAGTCACCGGATGAGGACAGAATGGCCTTCAAATACCTGACTCTGCTTCATGCTACCATTTGCCAAACATTTTCTCTCATTCTGATGAAGAGGACAAGGGAAAATGGCAGGTGTCTAGAAAGTTAGAACTCACAGGCAACACCTCCTACAAATAAATATCCTATCAAAACCCACCTTTTATTTGTACAGCAGGTGCCCTGGAACAAGAATCAAATGTTCAGTGCCACTGGGCACGTGTGGATTTCCAAACCATGCCCAAAGTGCCAATAACAAACGGACCTCCCCGATGATCAAGGTTGTAATGAATCTCACTGGTAAAAAAAAGGTGTTCTTGTGTCCTACATAAAAGATTAATCCTATGAATCAGATGCTTGCTGTTTATGAAACTAAACTGTAATACTGTAACTCTGATCTTTTGGAGACAGTTCTTCTTTGATTAAAACATAAACATATTTTTTCTATCTGCAGATGATAATGTAACACTCAGAGCATGATGCATGTAATGTTCTGCCTTTTAAGATAGCCTCCTTAGGGCTGATTTCAGGGACAAAGATTAAACTTAGTCCTAAACTAAATTCAGTGTTTTATGGAGAATCTCCATTCAAAATAGAATTTAGTCTAAAACGTAAACTGTGACTGCAAAACTGACCCTTAATAGTTAAACAAATTACTCTCAATGACATAGCTATGAAGAACTCTACTCTGGCTTAAAATGGTAGACATATTACATTCGGATTACTACTCTTAAACAATTTTCATTATCTTTGAAATTCACATATATAAAGTACACATTCAGGTAATTGCAGGTGCAAGTTTCCACAGGTCGTTGCAATGGCTTAGTCTAGAAATTCTTTATGGCAATTGTATTAGAATCCCAGATAAATAACATGTCATGTAATACCAAATCGGAAGACTGGTTTTGCCAAGAATGACTGAACAGTGAAAACATTTGTTGGAGCTTATGTAAAGGAAACCAGCAATGTTTGGTATAGCATATAACATTAACATATGTATCGAACAAAAGGAAGTATATATTTCCTCTAAAGACTTTAACATATGACCCGAGGTGGCAGAGTCAGGATGCACAGAGGCAGTCAGTCTGGGAATCAGGGAGGTGGTCACATCCTCCACCCATTCCCAAGGACTATAACCAATCAGAAGGGCCCAGGAGCATGAATTTACATTTCAGAGAGAAAGATACAGACAATAATGTTGGGAAATAATTAAACTTGAAGACGATGGGAAGTGCACAATAGCCTTAACTCTACAAAATATAGCTGCTACATTTTCATAATCTTGGATTTATTACCACCATTTACAATTATAAGTGTGTTCTGCACTGTTGGCATGATTAGTGGGGTCTACCATAGGTGTGTTTTTGTAAACCTGGCATTTCTGTGAATAATGGGGTGTTTTGGGTGATGGGGAGACACTCCAGCACATGTCCGGAAGATAGACCAAAGGAAGGAAGAGGGAAAATAAGGAATTCTTTCCAGTGCCTAAGAGCCCATTGTGTGTCTGCGTGAATGAGTGGGGGACATTGTGTGCAGGCTCTGGGGTGGGGGCTGTTTGTGTGTGAATGTATGTGGGAGGGGGTGGCAGGGAGGAGGGGTCTATGACTGTCGGGACAGTCTGCCCATTCCTGTGAACCTACGTCACAATGACATGGATTGTGTCGGGGGGATACTCTGACAACAAGGCCCAGCTTTGGGGTGTAGCCGTTTCCATAGCATTGCCTGACGGTACCATAATTAAGCAGTTAATCATTATGAAAACTTGAGACTCCGGGATCCGGAGTGGCCAGTTGGGATGGGCACTCATCACAACCACACGCTGGCTCTGTAGAACCATGCCAGGTTCCTGAATTGGGCTCATCCAACCAACATTAGGGTGGATTACATTACATTTACATTATTGGCATTTGGCAGGCGCTCTCATCCAGAGTGACGTACAGTTGATTAAACTAGCAATGCAGGGTTATGGGCTTGCTCAAGGGCCCAATGGCTGTGCAGATCTTATTGTGGCTACACCGGGGATCGAACCGGCCTTGCGGGTCCCAGTCATGCACCTTAACCATTACGCTACAGGATAGTATAGATAGTAGTATGCATAGATAGTAGCCCAGGGCTTCTTGTGTTATGGTGGCATTTGCTTCAGACAAGCCAGTCACCCACGAGTTAGCAGTTCTCCTGAATAAGACAATCATTCCGAGAATAAGCTCATGTGGTACAATGTTGCCTGTAGGGTGTACAAAGGCCTGTAATTCTTTCTCACAGAAAACCTAGGAAATAGTACATGGGATGTTGAAACCAGAATCAGTCCGCTTTTGACCCATTCATACCACAGGATGGTCCCGGGTCTGTCCTGGGTCTTTATCATTCACACCACAGGATGGTCCCGGGTCTGTCCTGGGTCTTTACCATTCACACCACAGGATGACTTTCCCAGGTCTGTAAGTTAAGTAAGTTACTGCTGAACAGGGCTGTCTGTCTCAAAATCATTAAAAGTGGACGTTATGTTCCCATGAATTGATCTGTAGGCTATATTTTTGCAATAAAAATAAATGAATACATAAAATAAAATAAAAAAACGGACGGAGACCAAAGCTGAGCCATTTCTATTCCAAGGTACTTCCCAGGATATCCTGGGATTAAGTGAATGCATCATAGGAACACACATGCTACAGCAAAAATACTTCTGGCAAACAAGATCTGCAGGTGACACAGCAAAAATGATTACAATATAGTGACATCCATTTCATACTGACACAAACTAACCATCACATAACATAGTATGCATCAGCCAGTCTGATCACAATCTCATCACTACTAAAACACCCACTACTGTCCAGTGGCAGATTACTGCGTATTGTGAGCAATTTTCACACCTTTTTATCCATACATTTTGAAAACCTAGAACTGCGTAGTTGGTTACAGTTCCTACTGACACATATTTGCAACTGGGCATGCAACAATTGGAATTTTATTGGAATTTAATACCAAACCGCAAGTATTTATGTCAAACTGAGATCTGCCTAGAAGTACAGCCTCCCTGTCTGGCCTCCTCTGTGTGCCAACAGCCGATAGGCCCCTTTTCTCTGATTGACAGCGTGGTAGCTGATGAGAGCAGAGCACTCTGGGACAGAGCGTATTCGCGAGGCCCAGGGGACTTCCTCATGCCACGCAGCTCTGCAAATATTCATAATTACTGTGTGAGAGAGCTCGGGGGCTGGCCACTGCTGGCCGGCCTGTAGCCGGTGAGCCAGCGCGGTATGCGAAAGCCAGGCAAGGTTGTGACCAGACCACGCACCAGTGAATTCTGCTATTTACGGTTTGCTTTTTCCCAGAGATATTTCTTGTCTACTGGCTGCCCCCTTGGCTGGGTCCCTTGATCAGTGTGTATTAATAGCCATCTCTCCCAGTCACTGGACACTGGCAAGCACCCA
>NC_083772.1:31821518-31974018 GCF_963514075.1 Conger conger | reverse complement strand
TTACGCATTTCAACCAATCAGTCTAGGTTTTAATGTTTGAATGAAAAGACTAAGGCAAGTAAGTAGAGAATCGAGTAAAATAACTTATAGAGTCGGTTTAGTGAAATCAACTAGTTTGAAGCATCTAATTTAATCACTTTCAAATAACAAAATAGCTAAACATATTTTTGAATCTATCTACCATAAACCCAGTTTACAGCTAATCTATAGCAAAGCTAAGCTAAAGCATTTAAACGATGTAAATTGGGATCTGTGATCGCTTACTCTTGCCTGTTTAAAATGACCCTCGGACCACAAGTTAGTTCACTGCTACTGAAAAAACGTATATAGGGACTGAAACTGAAAGTGTGACTTTCTTCTGCTAGAGGCAACTGCAAGTTAGCTAGATATCGTTTTTTTTTGCGTTCTAAAATGCCCCAAACATAATTTTGGACTTCAGACTTGTAAGCAAGCCCGACTCTTCGTAGTCAAACTTTTGAAAGTGTGGACCGAAGTTAGTCCTGCTGTTCGAATGTAAACATCCTTCCACTGTACGGATATTGCGCAAATGATGTTTGGATTTAAACTAGCTGGCTCGTTAGCCCTGCATTTGTTTTGCTAGCTTGTTAGTCAAACTACAGAATGAACAGACATAAGTACTTGCTTGATCGACATACCTTACATCACACTTTAATGAAAACGTATGCTATAACTGAGTTATGAAAGTCAGCGTTTGTCTAACATTAACGTTACAATGTTAGCTAGCTGGATTATCGTGAAATAGCTAAGTTAGCTAAAACATCAAGCTTGAGAATTGCATTGTTATTTAGCTCACGCCCACTGCCGCAATTGTAATAATGCAATGGCGTAACGTTAGTTAATAGCAATGTTAACTTAGCAATTTCACGTTAGTTGTTAGTAATACAGAAAATTAAGTTAAGCTAGATACAGTAACTGTTACAGCTTTGAATTGGACCGGGGCCTGGTGTCACCCTCTCTAGAACTTGTAACGTTAGGCTAGATAGAGTACTCGGAAGTCTGCAAATTACCTATGCTCACACCTAACCAGTGGACCTGAGCGAAAGCATTAACGTTAACTTATCTACGTACGGATTCCCGAGCGGCCTTGCAGAGAAAGTTCTACGAAGAGCCACCATGGGGTTTGTGACTTTTTTGTTTTCCACCATTGGGAAAGCGATAGACATTTTACTCTTCATGCTGGATCTGAACTTCTGCATTGTAAACTCTCTGGTCCGGCTGTTGGGGGTCCTAATTACCTTTGTTAATAGCCTGCCCGCATTGCTGCTGAAGTCACTGGAGGAGTTCTGGAACTTCGCACGGTTTTGCTTGTTCACCGCTGGCGAGAGCACAGCCACGGCGGCCCAAGGTGCGCTCGTTGCCTCGCAGCAGCTTCTGGGCTGCACATCAGAGAGCTTCAAGATGGCGGGTCACCTGTCCTGCTACATACTGGTTCGCGCTAAGGAGCTGCTGCACCGCTGGGCGCTGTGGGGGCACTGGCTGCTGCTACAGCTTTGGGAAGCCGGGGACATCACCCTGAGCCTGAGTCTGTACATCCTCAACACCTTGGTGAACATGCTCCTGATCGGCACACAGAGCTGCTACAGTGCGGTGGTCTGGATCTGTGAAGCAGTGTGTGGCTCCTTGCAGAAATCTGTGGAGCTGGGCCTGGCCCTGTTCACTATCCTGTTCAGCAGTGTGCAGAGCGTGGCTGTCCTGCTGTGGACACCCTGCCATTTAATCCTGGAGTTCCTTTGGTCTGTTGCGCACGTGTTCGTCAGCGTCTTCATCCTGAACGCCTACGGCCTGGCGCTGACCGCGGGCGTGGTCGTGGCGACCGCGCTGTACCTGAACATGGACCTGCTGCGGCACGGCGTTCACGACGTCCTGCGCTACGTCAGCGGCGTCCCGGCTCTGTGCCGTCTGCGCCGGGCCCTGTGCCGGCTGTACCCGCTGGCTCTGGAGCGCGCTCAGACCGTGCTGGAGACGGGCGTGTGGCTGCAGAGAGGCGGCAGGCCTGCCGAGGGCCAGGATAGGGGGGCCAGCGACGGCACAAGGCTCCCACCTCCCATCCTGCAGCAGGGCCCTCCGGCGACTGGGGGCACGGCTGGAGGAAGGAGCCGGCGGGAGGACGAGGCCCCGGTGCTGCCGGGCGTCTCAGCGGGAGACTGCCGGGCTCAGGCCCCTGGGCCCCCGGCAGACAGCCTGCTGACCCTGCTGAAGGAGCAGGAGGACCTGAAGAAGTGCGTCATCTGTCAGGACAGCAGTAAGACCGTGCTCCTGCTGCCCTGCCGCCACCTGTGCCTGTGCCGCAACTGCGCCAACCTGCTCCTCTCCCAGCCCATTTACCGGCACAACTGCCCCCTGTGCCGACACATGATCCTCCAGACCCTGGACGTGTACGTCTGAGGGCCAGCGTTCGGGTCCACCGGTGCCCTGACACTGCAGGGCTGTAACACTTCCCTGCCTGCGCCTGGATGTGAATGACTGTGCCCGCTTTTTCACTGGACCAAAAGCTGAACTCACAGCGAAACACAAGATCCTGTCTGTATGTCTATTCCCCAGTTCACTTGTCTGAAAGTCTTGGTTGGACCAAAGTGCTGTTTGTTTTGGTGCAAAAATGGGTAAAGCTGCAGAATAGGTGCACACACTAGAGCGTGACATTTTTGGCTGAGCTCACAGTGTCTCATTATGCATACTGTGGGAACCCGAAAAGCCTGTTCATACTTTTCCTGTTCATTTTTCTAAGCAAATGTTATTTTTTATTTTTTAAGAAGGGTATTTAATGTTCAGGCAGGTGATTAGTAGAAGATTATTCTAGTGTGTGTGTGTGTATATATACCCTAGGTCACTGCACATCTGTATTCCAGCTGAGGAGTGCTGGACTGATGCTGGTTGTGTAACTGGATCAGTGCGCCAGGTACAGGGTTGCCATGTACACAGAAGAATCTTCTGGAAAAATTCTGTTTCTCTGCAATTAGTATGGGAGTAAGGCATTTTACCATGCTGTTTAAAATGGAAATGTTTTCACTTGCATACACATTTATGATACCCTTTTATGGCAATTGTGTTTTTCAGTAAAACATTACTTAGTGTTGATGCCTGTTGAAATTCTAGCCGGCTTGGCTTTGTTCCCCTGCCTTTGATCGAATCGAGTGCCGGACCAAGTATTGATCTGTTTTTTCAAAAATGCCATTAAGTTATTAGGACAATGCAATCCCTATCTATTATGTGCCTTCTCCAAAATGGTATTGACCAGAGCTCTTTGAAGTCTAAAGTTGCCTTTTTACTGTAGAAAATGTCTGTCCGTTGTGGGCCCAGTAATTCAATTGTGTCACAGTTATGGGCTGAGAATTCTGCTTAAGTGAATAAGAATGCAAACATGGTGTCTCAGGCCTTTTTTGGCCCAGGTTCTGTTGCTGAATGTTCTGGGAAACACAAATGGTTTATTTGCATGTGCCAGGAGTGCTTCACACTCTTAGTTTCAGCCCCACGTCCCAATTTAAAATCTGGTCAGTCACATTGTCTATTGCTTTGTAACCTGAGCGTAACCTTAGCACGAATTGCTGATGTATTCGTGCCTGTGCCATTGTCTTTATAATTGCAAGTCAATCAGTGGTTCACCAGGTGTCAATTTTGCCTGATAGAAATGCAGGAAAATGCTCATTTTTTTAACTCGCTAAATTCCCTCGAGTCAACCTTGTTATCTGTAGGAAAGAGCATTAAATCTCCATCAGATCACCATCTCGGTGAAAGCTTATCCAGACATTTTCAGAAACTGAAAATAATATTTTAATACATTGTATACAATGCAGGATATTATATTTGAGGACATGCCAAACATCAGTCCGTGAACTCATTGTGTAAATGTAAATTTAAAAATGATATCATGAAAACTCCCTCTGTGCTTCAAATATCTCACAGCATCCAAGAATGCAATGTTTACAGCCATTGGCTTCATAAAATTCAGTCCTGAGTTGAAGTGCCCTGGTTTTTGGTGACTGTATACTAGCAGAGCATCTGAGGGATTTCCTCTTTAGAGTGCACATCTACAGTCTTCCAGGGGTGTACAGCTGTTTGTAATGTACCACTCAGGGTTAGAACTTGACGTTTCTTATTTTCACTGTCCAATTAATTGATGGATGTAGGTTTTTGATGTTTTTGATAAGCTATCTTCTGGTTATAAGCTTGTTTTTGTAGGTTTTTCCTTTTTTGACGAGCTATCTTCACAGATGGATGGGGTTGGATATTGTCTTTTGTTTGGTTTAAGCAACCAACTGAACCAAGTAAAAATCTCTAAACCATTAAATGGTAAATTTCATGGCGCATGGCGAAGATTCTTCTCATTCACCCATTCATACACACACTCACACACCAATAGCAATTGGCTGCCATGCAAGGCACCAACCAGCTCATCAGGAGCAATTGGGAGTTAGGTGTCTTGCTCAGGGACATATCGACACATCCAGGGAGGGATCGAACCGGCAACCCTCCGGCTGCCAGGTGACTGCTCTTACTGCCTGAGCCAATTTCATTACACCCCTGTGTCACTGTTGGTAAACCCCGTTATATTGTGCAGATTGCTCTGTAGATAATATGTTTACTGACAATAATAATGATGGCATGCATTAGATGACATTCTGCACTGTACATTTTATGTGGCAGTCTTCATTTCCTGTTTGCGATGCAGTCCAAGCTGTAACTGAATAATGTTTTTTGTAAAGTTACTCTAGGTCGAAAATATACCTAACAACATTTCACTACTTCTGTAGAAACTCTTTTTGCTTTGCTGTGCATGGGCTACCATCAGAACTATTTTATGGGTTTATACAACCCATGCTGCATAACTACTGATTATGTCAGAAAAAACTACTGGACAGAGCATTTGTGGATTTATGAGATTTCTGTCTTACCATTATGCAGCCATAGTGCACAAGGATAATATTAATTGAAGGAAAATTAAAAATGTGTGTTAATACAGATTAAGATTATGCCATTGGTATTATATTTCCATCTGCTTGAGGAATTTTGCTGAAACATGCAACACTTCCATACACATTCCAAACTTTTAAATACATGGATTGTGATGTTATTTTCATATCTCCAGGCTTATTTTAATTTGAAAAATAGAAATGATTTAACCCTGGAGTTTATTGTAAGTAAGTGTAAGTGTAAGTGATATATATTTTTTGATATGTGATATATGTTTTTATACATCTTGGCATGCTGGTAATTGGGAATTATAATTGAGTGAATCACTCAGTATTTTGAAAAACGGAATAAATCACTACTTTGTAAGTTTGATTTTGGCTCATTATTATACATGTAACTGGATGAGGAAGGGAGAGG
The DNA here is from genome assembly GCF_963514075.1 of Conger conger. Lineage (NCBI taxonomy): Eukaryota > Metazoa > Chordata > Actinopteri > Anguilliformes > Congridae > Conger > Conger conger. The sequence goes on along the minus strand of NC_083772.1, from coordinate 31,968,672 downwards.
GGGGCTACTGTGCGGCCTCATACTGACACTTTTGGACAATTTCAGTCTTCAGACTTCCAGAAAATACCAGGGTCCAGTGTTTCAAACTTTTAATCTAGATCAGAATGATCTTCTTTTTTTTTTTTGTCTCACTGATTAATATAAAGAACTAAAAACACTTTTAACTTTAAAAACAGAACTGTTTTGAGAGCATAATACAGATAATCGACCCTAGTTAAAAATAATGGTTCACTAGTGTGTCTTTGACTGTCCAACTGGTCCATCTACATGCTGGCATAGCAGAGGAGGAACTATGATTTTCTTGTTTTTGCACCTACCCATTAGTCAATTATTTGAGAATGGATAACACACATATAATGGATAATATATTTTCAAATAACATCCCTGAGCATTTACCATTTTTAAGGGTTTCTTTAGACCACTTTTAGTCTTGTGGGTTCTTCTTGAAAATATTTGATTGTCCCTTTAGGATGGATATTGTTTTGGAAGGGTTTGTGTTAATGTGCAATCACTGGATAAAACAACTTATTAAATATGTGCCAAGTGTCCCACATGTGCCTACATTAAGCTTGAATCCATCCTGAATCCACCCTTTCACTGGGATCAAGATGATCCTAATCTCCACCTTGGAATTTTGAAATACCCAAAACCAACATTTGATCTAGATTCTAGGTAGGATTGGATTACAAAACCCTTATCCCATTTTTTTTTATCACAGGTTCTAGTTTTGAAATACCCAATTTACTGATTTAATCCTATCCAATTACTGAAATCCTATCCAAAAATGTTTTGAAATACTGGGCCCAGGTTATTTTAGAAGGAGTATTTCACCTGATCTATTGAGATTTGAGATTAAGCGGAGTCTGTGGAACCTGGGGGGTTTCCACTTATGTAAATAATCTATTGAATTAAAATATACTGTATTATATTACAAAATATTGCAACATCTCAATATGACAAATATATTGTTCAATGGTATTTCAGATATTATGCAGCTCGCCCTGTCGAATGTTAACTTTCAGAGTAAAATAGTCTTTACAAGCACAAGGAAAAAACATCACTGAAATGGGTTACAGAACAGTTTCTACAGTTCTGTACCACAGTGAGAGGAAGTATGTCCTAATGTAGAACACTTGGAACAGTAGTGGCCGGCCTGCCAAAACATCTCCAAAGGCGCAATGACAAGTCATGCCGGAAGTCACAACAGATCCCAGAATAACACCAAAATAAGTGCAGGCCTCTCTGGCCTGAGCGGAGGTCGCTGTTCATGACTAAAGTGACGGGGCAAAAATAGAATTCGTGGGAAGGTAACAAGACGGAAACCACTGCTAACCAAGAGAAGTATCCTGTCCCACATTAGCAAGAAAAGCACACGGATGATCCCTAAGATTTTTGGAATAATGTTCCAAAATGTAAATTTTGGAGTGGCCTATCCAAAGTCATGACTTGGACCCAACAGTGGCAGGACCTAAAACCTTCTCAAACACTTACCAATTTGTCTGAATTAAAGCAGATTTGCAAATAAGAGTGGGCTAAAATTCCTTCACTGTAATGTGAAAGACTGATATCAAATTATAGGAAGCGCTTGGTTGCAGCTATTGCTACGAAAGGGGGTGAAACCAGTTAGTTATTAAGTTTAAGTGGGCAAAGGTTCCCTTTATTTAATATTACATTTTATCTAAAGATCTGAAACCACTGTGACAAATATGAAATAATAATCAGGAAATCAGGGAGTGGGCTAACTTTCTTATGGAAAAAAAATCAAGGTAGGTATACACATATTTTTATGAAGGAATTATCTAATATTCAATCACAAATATGAAAAATAAATTCCTTACATTTTTTTATTGTTAAAAATATATTCAAAATGTGAAAGTAGCCAAGCGTGAGAGAACCCATTGCTCCCGCACAGAGATATTCCCTGAGGGGAGAGGGGAACAGCTGGAAATATCGGGGGGTGCTTGTGTGGGCGTGAGACGAGGTACCACTGACGGTTTACGTAGGGACTGTTTCCTGCAGGAAGTGAGCATTGCTGAATTTGAAGAGCTTTTACAGGACCTCACACCATTCCCAGAGGTCCTTTCACCCCGCCTGAACGCGAAAGACTGCGACCCCAGCTTGTGTAAAGCAGAGGAGTTTAAGCTTTCTGTAAACATTCGGTTTTGGGATGCAACAGAGCACGTTTACTGTTTACTTTTATTTCACGTCCATAGGCCAAAGAAGAAGAAGAAAAAAAAAGGGAACATTTCAAATTCCATGTCAACTCCTACAAAACTTAAATTACAATAAAGATACAGAAAATAATTTTGCTGCATTGCTGATGAACTACAAACTTTCCAGTGCCACACAGGGAACAGCGGTGGAGTAGCAGTGTGATTATCGTATTAAAAGGTGTCCTACATCTCACCCACTGCTCCAGAGAGTGTTCTTAAAAGAGACAGGGAAGTGTGAGATTATTAATGCTGGAGCTAAAGTGTGAGTGTAATACTAAAGGTAGGAGTGGCTGTAAGGACAGGAAAGGACAGCCGTTGACTCTGCCTCTGTGTAGAGCACCAGATCTATTTCAAGAGAGACCAGGCCAACACAAAGATAGCATATGCTTACGTTTTCACATATGTTTTCCCAGCAGCACAGAAGAATTCATGTTGCTACAAAACAATTACAATTGTACAATTGCATATAGGAACATTCAGCTTCTCATGAATCTCTATATGCCCTGGTAACCAACGGCACATACTGATACATCTGACCAAGAGGAGCGGAAATAAGGTCTCCCAAGAAATGCAGTGTGTTTATCAATGTGTGACCGGTTATGATAATAAGGCTAAATTGATTTTCCATTTTGTAAACCAAAGGTCAGCCATGTACAACTACTTTAGAGGATAAGTTGGTGTGCCTACTCTTTGGTCAAATCACATTCACTAAGTTTTTTCATCAGAAATTTCATTTTCACATTTCTGTGCCAGTCTTTCACCCTCTCCATATTAGGAAAAATCCAGCTCCCAAAATGATAAATAAAATCAATAAGAGCAGTTCTTTGGCTGGTAAAGACAGACTTGCAGCCCATTCCTTGGTTTGTTATTTGGTCGGATGGAAGTGGCCCAATACGAAACACAAACATACAGGCACAGCAGGTGAAGTGCATGTATTCTTCACTAGGCTGATCTATAATGAGCCATCAAATTCAAACAAGCAAAGCATATTATGAGAAGGCTCGGGTATTTGTGACCCCAGTTGCAAAGTCACTCAAAGAGAAAAATGACAGAGGCATCTCTCAGCAGTGTAGTATCTGGCAGCTCAATCAGAGGAATGTCTTGATTATTTATTTGTTCCCATTAAATCCTCCAGGACCACGCTGAGATATCTGAAACCATATAAAGCCTGTGAGCTGAGAGAATGGTGGGTAGGAGGGGAAAAACCTGGCCCCAGAGAGACCGCCTCTGACACATGAACCCTGGTATAGCGGACTGTGGGAAACTCGCACAACAACTCTAAACCTCTCTCTGCGTCTCTTTTTTCAATATATCAGATGTTTGTTTTTTTTGTGAGATTTTGCTCTAAGCTGTTGTTCTTCTCTGGTTTCCCTCCATTGCAGAATGTCTCCATAGACCCTGTCCATCAGTAACACAGATGTATGAGGAGTTGTTTGTTAAGATTTGGCACTTTGGCGTGGGTGTGTGAAAAGAGGGAACAGTCAGAATGTTCTGGCACTGATAGAGGAAGAAAACTGGGTGCAGTTTTTAACTGCACCCCTGCACCCACAAAATAAACCTGCTGAATTAGCCCACTTACAGAGCCCCAGGCAATCACAAGGTCATGTGTAAGGATGCACACTAATAAAGTGAACTTAATAACAGGTTGTTGAGCGTGTTCCTAATTTAAACAGATTCTAACCAAAAGAGGCCGTTTCTACACTGATATTCCACTCAATTATTTTTCAGAAAACATCTCCAGTTTTGATGTCTAGACAATATAAAGGCAGAACAGATTATCACTGTTCCCAAACTGAATAGCTGACTACGCTGAAACACTGCTGGAGTAGTGAGCCTCTGGCGCCCCCGTGTGGGACAATTCTTAACCTCACCGACTGTGTAGTTTCTCCATTTTTCATGTTATCAGGAAATATTTTTGCAATATTGTCAATGCTGTGTCATAATTCGAAATCACCACCTGTGTCTCTCGAATTGCCGCTACAACACCACAATCAACCAACACACCAAAAGTATGTCCACATGATAAACATATGATTCAATCCTGTAGTGTAGGTATTTTCTGCATGTTATGTTAATAGTAGCTTATCATACATTGTAACCTTTTCTGTAGATGCTACACCACACCATTGCATGATCCATCATAGCCTACATGTAAAAAAGTTTAGTTGAGTCGGATTTTCCCCCAAAAAAAGCGACGACGTTCTCTACCAGACATCTGATTGTGTGAAATTACAAAAAAATGAATAACATCTCATATTTAAACATTTGACACAATTCCCATTGGATGTTGAATCGAAAAAGTACTGGAATTGAATTGCTGCCATTACTGCTAATAGGGGGGACTTTAGCCTACGTCATTTAATGGAAATACCTGGTGTGAGAAGATTGTTTAGATGCTTCCCTTTATCGTTCCACTGGAAATGTGGAGTGTTATATCTTCGCTTCAAAGCAAACATCCTGAGCCGTGACAGTGACATTCCGCTCTGTCCGCCTGCTCTGTGCAAACACCGTCCCTGCACCCTATCTGCCATCCAGCCTCAAGAAAAGTCCACGTCCGATGACGTCATTAAACTGACGTTGCTTTCTCGGAAAAGAGTTATATTCTGAAAAGAACGTAGTATAATAGACAATAGTACGTTCCGCAACAACATACCGCCTCTGTGCGTTTCCTAAATGTTTACATTTACATTTACATTTTAGTCATTTGGCAGACGCTTTTAATCCAAAGCGACTTACAAGTGCATAGGTTCTACCATAAGTCAGAGCATCACATCCAGAAACTAGCAAAATACACAGGAAATGCTGTTCTAAACATAGTTGTCATCAGAAGTTTTTATTTATTTATTTATTTATTTATTATTTTTTTTGGGGGGGGGTTAGACAAGGATAGGGATATCAGAAAGGAGGGGCATGGGAAGTCAGGAGGGAGGACTAAGGTAGAGTTTGAAAAGGTGGGTTTTGAGTCTGCGTCGAAATAGGGGGAGGGATTCTGCTGTTCTGACAGTGGTAGGCAGGTCATTCCACCACTGAGGAACCAGAACGGAAAACAGGCGTGAACGTGCAGCTCGACCGCCAGGTGCACGTAGAGAGGGAACCGTAAGGCGACCAGAGCTGGGAGACCGGAGTGGTCTAGCTGGGGAGTAGGGAGTAATCAGGGATTGTATGTAAGGTGGGGCAGTCCCCTTAGCAGCCTGAAATGACAACACTAGGGCCTTGAAAGGGATGCGTGCGGCAATGGGAAGCCAGTGGAGGCCAATGAGAAGCGGGGTGACATGAGCCGACCTGGGGTGATTGGTGATCAGGCGGGCTGCAGCATTCTGGACCAGCTGGAGGGGCTTGATGGCACATGCTGGGAGACCGGCTAGGAGGGAGTTGCAGTAATCCAGGCGGGAAATGACGAGCGCCTGGACTAGGAGCTGGGTGGCTTTCTCAGTCAGGAGATGACGGATACGGCGTATATTATACAGAAAGAACCTGCAGGTTCTGGCAGTGGAGGATACTTGTGGAGCCAGGGTGAGGCAGTTATCAAGAGTCACCCCAAGATTCTTTGCCGTACGGGAGGAGGAAACTACAAAGTCCTCAACAGTCAATGAGAGGTCGATTGACGGAGAGGACTTAGCAGGGATGTAGAGAAGCTCAGTTTTGGCAAGGTTGAGCTTCAGGTGATGGGAAGTCATCCACGCAGAGATATCAGCCAAGCAGGCAGAGATCCGTGTGGTGATTTGGGTGTCGGGGGGGAAGGAAATGAAGAGTTGGGTGTCATCAGCATAGGAGTGATAAGAAAAGCCGTGGGAAGAGATAACAGAACCAAGAGACATTGTTGTATAGCGAGAAGAGGAGAGGCCCAAGAACCGAGCCCTGCGGGACTCCAGTTCGTAGGGGTTGAGGGTCGGAGACTGCGCCCCTCCAAGTCACCTGGTAGGAGCGACCAGAGAGGTAGGAGGAAAACCAAGCGAGTGCAGAACCTGTGACACCCATCCCAGACAGCGATGAGAGCAGAATCTCATGGTTGACTGTATCGAAGGCGGCTGATAGGTCGAGGAAGATGAGGACAGAGGAGAGGGATTTTGCTTTAGCAGAGTGGAGTGCCTCAGTGACCGCGAGCAGGGCGGTTTCAGTGGAGTGGCCACTCTTGAAGCCAGACTGGTTGGGGTCATGGAGATTGTTGTGGAGAAGATAAGTGGACAGTTGGGAGCAGACCGCCCGTTCCAGGGTTTTAGCGAGAAAGGGAAGAAGAGAGACAGGCCGGTAGTTGTTCAGGGCAGAGGGGTCAAGAGTAGGTTTTTTGAGGAGGGGAGTGACTCTGGCCCTCTTCAGGGAAGAGGGCATGGTGCCGGAAGAGAGGGAGGTGTTGATTAGAGAGGCGAGAAAAGGGAGAATGTCCTCAGATATAGATTGTAGGAGGGGAGACAGGTGGTTGGGCGGTGGGAAGTAAGGAGTTTCAGTGTGTCGGCGTCAGAGAGGGGAGAAAAGGAGGTTAGGGAGTTGGGGAGGGTAGGAGGGTCAGCAGGGGTGGAGGGTTGGGAGAAGGAATTGCGAATAGCAATCACAGGTGTGAGTGATGAAAACAGTTTGCGGGGATTAGAGGCGGCCGCGTTAATTTTCGAGTGAAAGAAGGAAGATTTAGCTAGAGAGACAGAGGAATGGAAAGATGATAAGAGGGCATGGAAGGAAGCCATATCACTGGGGAGACAGGACCTTTTCCATTTTCTCTCCGCCGCCCGCAGTTCGGTTCGGACAGCTCGTAGAGCATCAGAAAGCCAAGGACTGGGGGGGGAGGCCCAAGCTAGTTTGGTGGTGAGGGGACACAGAGAGTCAAAGGAAGATGAGAGGGAGGACATGAGAGTTGTAGCCGCATCATCGGGAGACAGTCGAGAGAAAGACTCTGCAGATGGTAGGGGGGAGAGGATTGTAGATGAGAGGGTGGAGGAAGACAGGTGGCGTAGGTTCCGTCGAATAGGTGACAGTGGATGGTGGGAGAGATGGATGGGTGTTAGAGGAGAGTGGAAGAGAGAAAGAGATGAAGGAGTGGTCAGATATATGGAGTGGTGTTACAGAGAGGTTGGTTGTTGTGCAGCTCCTTGTGAAGATGAGGTCAAGAAGGTTGCCTGCTTTGTGGGTGGGAGGGGAAAGAGTGAGGGTAAGGTCAAAAGAAGAGAGGAGGGAGAGAAAGGTAGACTGGGTGGACTCTGAGTTGAGGTTGAAGTCACCCAGGAGGATCAGGGGGGTGTCATTGACAGGTGAGGAGTTGAGGAGGATGTCCATCTCATCCAAAAAGTTTCCCAGAGGACCCAGGGGGCGATAAACAACAATAACAAACAGTTTGCACGGCAGAGTAACAGAAACCGCATGAAATTCAAAAGAGGAGAAGGAGAGGGATGAGGAGAAGACACTAGATCTCCATGAGGATGAGATTAGGAGACCTGTGCCACCTCCTCTGCCAGAGGATCTGGGTGTGTGGGAAAAAGAGAAGGCAGAGGAAAGGGCAGCCGGGGTGGCCGTGTTCTCTGGTGAGAGCCACGTTTCAGTTAAAGCAAGAAAGTCAAGGTTGAGGTGGGAGGCATAGGCAGATATGAAGTCTGCTTTCTGGACGGCGGACTGGCAGTTCCAGAGGCCACCAGCCACACAGAGATCAATACCAGGGGATCTGGGAGGGAAGATGAGGTTAGAGATATTCTGCCCATGTTGGCGGGAGGCGAACCTCCTACCTGACTGGGACCTGGGGAGAGGAGAGAGGACAGGGATGGAAAGGAAACACATGGAGGGAACTAGGGAGGACAAGGGGAATACTACACAGTGGAATGAGGGCAGGCAGCAAGAACAAAATCAAACATCAGGCTCTCGGACAGCCTCGATGGACACCCGTAGATTGACACCCCCGACTTTGTACACCTGCGACTTCGTACGCTGTTTATAAATGTGAACCCGTAATCAAACTGCCTTGCTCAAAATTCAGTTCTGTCTCACTGTTTTTATGAATAATTAAGGATGCAATGATACATAGAGCTACTCTTGTGTACAGCTGGTAGCTGTTTGACCAGTTCAGACTAGCTCCAGCGTGTTGGTGTTTCTGATATGACTTAATGCAAGAAGCACAATGCATTCTATATATGGTAGAGCCAAGGAGTCTCACCACATAAAACCACTATTGTTGTCTCTGGCAGCCAGCCTAACACAGACTATTGCAACGTATCATATCGTAAGAGTGCCAATACTTCCAAATATAGCCTAAACAGTGTGATAATCAGGCTATATAATTTCAAAACAAGAAATAGAAATAGTCATAATAAAGAGCACAGAGGCAGATTACATCTGGAAAATGTATTTTAACCCGTCCGTTTTGGATACATCATCGGATTATCAGACCATTATCTTCTCGTGTTCTTTCATTGTTTCATAATAATCATTATGTTGGATGGTGCATCATATGAATATGAACCAGCCTGTTTTTGTCAGTTTTTATTGTTGTTATTCTCAGAGCTGCGTGATATGGCCCGCTGGTTCAGCAAACACAGCTGAGCTCTTCCAGTCAGAGTAAAGGAGGAAGCCGGTGAAAGTGCTGTCGGTTTTGGGGCTGGAGTAGAGGCCGTTGTATTCACTTAAGGCCATCTGCACCCAGACCGTGTCCCCCGGCACCAGGTGCAAGAGAGAGCCCCCGGTCAGCGAAGCCGGCTTGGGCCAGTTCCCGTAAAACTGGAAGTAGGAGGCGGCTGTGAGGCTGTTCTTCATCAGGTCGAACTGCAGGCTGGCGCGGTAGACGGTGGCGTGGACGGTGAAATAGTACACACCGGGCACTTTGCAGGTGAAGCGCCCCGTTTCTGCATCGTAATCGCCCTGTTCGTTCAGCAGTACATGATCAAAGCGCACTGCTTCGCCCGCAGTAGGTATGCTACGCCCCTCCGACATCTTTGCACTGAAGGCAGATTTTGGGGGGACAGCACACTCCCCCTGTCGCCCCCGCTCCCCTTTCTCTCCTGGATCACCCCGGTCACCAGTAGCACCCTCCGTACCGGACACCCCTGTGTGAGCACAAGGCTTATGTTATCTCTAATAGGAGCAGATTGTGATAATAACTTTTGATACTGTACAATTAATATATGTAATTCCACACAAACCTCATGCAATTCTTAGCTTAATTCTAGCCTTTTATTTTGTTTCATTTTAATAATAATAATAATAATAATAATAATACATTTTATTTGTATTGCGCTTTATATATTTTTTTTAAATCTCAAAGTGCTACAGATGAAAAAGCAGAAGTGCTAAAAAAGAAATACAAAACATGAGAAAATTTTTTTAAATCTAGCAGATTTTAGTGCTTACTTAGTATATGTTGACCTGAGTTTCACGTCCCCTTGTTCTTTCTTTTAATCAGTTTATAGATTTAATCATAGTAATTATAGACTTAATTTATACTTAATTATGTGACTGAGACTTTTAGACTTAAGTTAGTCTTAGCTGAATCTTAGCTTGACTTTTGTTAACCATAACTGAAGCAAATAGTGATCTTACCTGGTTCCCCCCTCTCTCCTTTTTCGCCCTTTTCTCCAGGTGCCCCATCTCTCCCGTCTCGCCCATCTCTCCCAGGCTGACCAGGGCTGCCGTGCCCCCCAGGAGACCCCGGAATACCAGGCTGTCCGGAGCACAGGCTGGCAATCTTATTCTCTTCAAGCTGATTGGATAGATTCATCAGCAGGATGAAGATGATACAGGATAGCCATGGCTGGACTGCTTTCATTGCGGGGTCTGTAGAGACAGCAAGCACAGAGCTGTTTTTTTTCGGCAGGGTTCCTCAGGACTCGGACTCAAACACCCTGTCCCTATGCTCATGCCTACCCAGGAATGAGGACTGTTTATAATAGTTTCCACCTGTCATATGACTGTCTGAACTCCGGATGTTTGAAGTAATTCCTATAGAGTTTGAACCATATGTCAGCATGACCCAGACAAAAGGAATTAGGCAGGCAGCCTTCTCACTCTTACTGAGATGCTCTCTCCCGGCTTTAGTTCAGCTTCCTGCTGTGTTCACGGTGTGCAGTGCTTGGGCTCCATGGTGTGAATTGTATTTCTATGGTTGTGCTCATGGATGCCAGCTTGGAGTTTGGTGGAATGTTTCAGAAAAACCTATTCCTCTGAAAAGGCACGTACATACCAAGACATCTGACTATAGGTAGAAGAATTTTTTAATTGAACCTGCAGAATAGTCTAAATCCTGAAAAAAAACACTGCAAGAACTCAATGAAACCTGATTCCAAAATCAACTATGATTCATTAATCTGCTGAGAGGCTGATCACAGTTTCAAACATATCTTGCTATTGCAATCATTGCATTCAAATACACAAATGGCTGTCCATTACTGGGGCTTTAGTTACTGTGACAAGGAACATGATAAATGCAGGAGAGAGACATGTAGGCTTGCTGCAGAGTGGCAGCGATGTCCAGGCACAACTTTCAAGTCCCGTCCCTTTAGCTTCTTCCAGTTCAGAGTAGAGGAATTATGCCTAACATAATTATTGTATCTTAGTAATTCAGAATATAATTATACGTAGTGTAACAATTGTTAATTTATGGCATTTGAGCAGACATCCTTTCTCTATTGATTCTGTAAACCAATTTAAAACAAACATGTAAAAAGCAGTAGTGTCTGTACACCTCCTGCTCTAGTCCATATTACCAGGTCAATTACTCACTGTATACCAATTACCAGGTGATGAAACTTCTAGTCCCTCCCTGTGGAAATGACACTGGTGCAAAGGACAGGGTGGAGCCCATCCATAAAATCCGTATTTCTCCTGATATAATACCCTTATAGATGCAGTCCAAGCACTAAAGCCACAACTCAAGACTAGTACGTCAACTAGAACTTACCAGTCAAGCACGAGGTAGGTCGAAAAAGCAGTTGAGCTGAGAAACTGAGGCAGTAAAAACAGTGTAACGGATCCTTTCTTCCTTGTTCAAAGCCTGTGAGAAAGTGAGAACTCCCTGTCTTGGGGTGAAAAGGCGAGGGAAAACCATTATAGAATGAGGGAGGGAGAGAGGGATATGGGGAAAGGGAGGAGAAGAGCGTTTGAAGCCTATCCAAGTGTTAATCAAATAAATGTGTAAACCAAAAGCAAAAGCCCTTGATCTGAAATGACTAATGTGGGTTCAGTGCACAATGAAAGACGGCAATTTAGAGTTTGCCATTGCAAGCAGTGTGAAGTATAGTGCTTATGACTCAGAACAAGATCAGAATGAACTAGCACTAAGCCTTCCATGAGTTAGACCTGAGCCTTGCTCAACAGCTAAAACAAATGTGATAAAAAGGCTTTGCTGAAACCTGGTGAGAAGTGTTTTACTTTAAACTATAAAATCAAAGTGTTTCTTGTCTCAGATAACTGAAAGCCAAATTAAAAGGGCATACTGACATGTAGAGAAATATAGTGTTTTTCTCCCACTAACAAAACATTTCAGATGAAATGTGAAACACATGGCAGTAACTCCTGTTCTTTGGGGTGTAAAACAGGTCACACTGTGGTGAGCTAGAGATGAACTACACAGCATTATCAACAGCTTCCATCTCCCCTGTACTTCTCATGTTCTTCTTTTTCAGGAAATCACTTGGTTAACAAAAAATACTATACATCCCCTCTGATATGGATGCTAAAAAACCCACCAAATATGACTTCAAGTATAAACACCGCAAGCAGGGAACTTGTTGCTTATTAAATTATTATAATTATCATAACAATACAGTAATTGTGCTCTGCAAAAAAGCTGACAAGGAAGTAGAAGCATCAAATATGTGAATGATATAACCTATTCACTAATAATAGGTTATGACATCCTCTAATGCCGATGCAAATGATGGCTTCTCAATTCTCAAGGTCATGGTTGGTGATTCTAAAACAGCAAACATTTTGTGCCAGTCTTATTTATTCTCCTTGCGAAAAGGTCACGTTCCAAATTTCACTGATGGAATGCACTCCAATATCTATATATATCGGCAGAAAGCGGTCACAATATTTCATTGTTGCAAGCAGTATCTTTGTTGATTTGTTTGTTGCTACTCACATCAACTAACTACTACAGCTACAATGAGTGCATGTATGAGACAGAACATAACTTTAGTTGTGCTGCTGCAATAGTGTTTCACCAGTATAACACTTTGTAGTGTACAACATATACTACACCTTCGTAGTGTTTCTTTGGACCAATAAAAGCGTGCAACCTGAGGTTTAAAACAGACATGTTTATTATTTAAACTATCACTTAAATAAAAAAGTGCACAGAAAATAAAAAAAACACTTCTTTTTACAGCTATGTACAAGCCTTTTAATCTTACAATCAGTCCTTAAGTAGCTTCAGTACCTTGGGAAATTATTTTCAGTGGTTTTTCCTGACAACCCGGTCCAAAGGAACTACCATTACTGTCGTCAGCAACATGATCGTCATTCTCATGGAAAGGCAAGATGAAGGAGTGTCCATGATAAAAACATCAAAACAAGGCCACGGGAATCCTTTGAGACCATGTTTTCAAGCTGCTCCAACCAGTCTCCATTAAGCCAGTTACTATACATTTCCTCTGGAACAAAGGAACTATTATAAAGAAAGCTTGTCCTGTTTAGGCCAGACACAAACTGTAACCTGTGACGTCAATGATAGTTATTAAATGTTTCCCGAAATAAATATTGTTATTCCCGGTTTATGTAACACTACACGAAAGTTCAAGAAAATGGAGAGAAGCAAATCGGAGATGTGCGAGTAGAACAATACTTGGCAGGCTTTAAGAAAGCAGTCTAAAATCCCTGCTATAAATTTAAAAAAGAACAGAAATGCATTCCATACGACAACAAAGTAAGATAAAAATGCGTGACTTCAAAAGGATGTTCACAACCACATTATATACACACACATACACACGCATGCACACGTGGACACAAGCACAGAAATCATCAATACATTCAACGACATAAAAATGAACATTTGTCAATTAACAATTAACACATCAACTAATACATCACTGACTCAATTTCTTTTGAAGGATACAATAAAACATCCATTAGGTGCTAACAAGAGTTGGGCTTACTTGCGATGTAAGCAATTAAACATTGGCGTTAAATAATAATTTCCACACATTAAATGGATAATCTGTTACCACAGAACAATATAGGCAACAAAATTTTAAAAAAGCAACAATACAACAGAGTACAAGCATTTTTTCATGTTTCCCTTCCCCCTTTTTCTCACTAATTTGATGTCCCCAATCATGCTTACACTGCAAGGCTCATTACAACCTCGATTTGGAAGGGAACACACAAGCATGTGTGACCGAAGGGCTCATCCATACACTGGAACAGAGCCTTAACAGGGTGAGCCACCCAGCAGCCCCAGAGCACAGACCCCTTAAGGTACATTTACATGGTGACTCTGGTCTTAAGTACTAAGTAATAAAAGTCAAGTGCTTGCTTTGTAAGTAGAGCATAATCTCATATAAGGGCAGTGCGGCAAGGATCAGTTTTTAACATTTTCTTGCCAAGAATGTTTTGTTTGTGACAACTAAACATGTGCCATGTTCTGAGTTCAATCTGGGTTCAGACTGGCTGTGTTGCAACTTTAGCATAAAATATACACTCAGCAATAGTACTGTTCTGTTATGAAATAAAGAAAAGGAACCAGTGAAATGCTTCATAAATCATAAAAGGACATCACTGTGTGAGTGTGTAACAGACGCCATGGCTCCTTTCTGAGTGAGGTTGCAGTCTTTACCATGGACAGGAAGCAGAATACAACTGTGGCACAAATGTGTCGGCAAATATCACTGACAGGCACTCATCCCATGGTCCACAACAGCTTTGCATGAATAAACAACAAAAATAAAAGTGGACAGGAAGGCCCTTGCTGTGGGACACTGGGCTACAGCTAAGCACTGCAGTGCTTTACCTGGCTGAAGTATCAGCCATCTGTCCACAAAAACAAATAAACATAAAACACACTCAATATTATCGAGCATAGCAGCACCCAGCCATGCAAAGGCAACAGGCTTGTGATTCAGTGCATATTATAGAACAACTGAGCCACACTCTCCCCTGCCCACCTTCAGTGGTAGTGCCTAATATATGTGATAGTGAAATATATTTTCATAAAAAAATATAACTCATTACAAAAATTATATGCATTGCCCTCGAAACAGGCCTTTTGACCAAAGGTGCTGCTGCACTCAGAATGCAAATTATTTTCCGTTCACGAAAACAGCCCTGCTTCCCAATAAGGGCAAAGGATTCCAAATAATGGCACAAATCATTTAAGCATGGAATATGGGTGTGGCTAAGGGGAATACTGAGATATTCATCTGATATTAAGGCTGGCGTGTGAGGATGTCTTACTGTCCTAAGTCAACGTTTATATTCTGATATGTCTCCCACAAGTACTAAAGCAGTAGTTTGAAAATGCCCTGACAAGCTCAGACTAACATTGAGTATGAGCACCTGGTTGACAGTTTTATTCTTTGGAATAGAAAGGAATATTCAGGCTACAAAAAATAACAACATATAAAAGCCACCAGGACCTAACTGTCTTATGGACATGGTTTGAATCCCTACAAAAAAAGGCAGTAAAATAAATACTGTTTCTTTAAAAAATATAAAACCATTAAGTGTTCTTCACAGACAAGTGCTTTTCTGTCTTGCCTATAGAAAAATATACATATTACTTACATTTAAAAAATAAAGCATGATTTTGCTTTATCCATAAAAACAAGCATACAGACAAAATAAGACTACAATACAACTCCAGTCCCAATAAAGACTGCAAATGAAATACATGCTCACATTTCCTATGTTGAGGTAAAGTCTCCTGACAGAATCCCTTGAAGAGCTGATATAAAGGGACCTTTTAGTTCCTTTAACAGCAGAGTGATGAAGACATGCCAACTTTACAAAAGGCTTCATAAACCAATAAGACCAGAGAGTAAATATGCCAGAATAATAACAACATGTACACAGTGAGCTGTTTGGGACAGAGACATAATGGGGTTTTTTTTTCTTGATTTTGCTCAGTACTCCACAATTTCAGATTTGCAATTCACATGTGGATAAAGTGCACATTCTCAGTTTATTAACTTTCTAGAGATTAAAAAGAAGCTGAGAATGTGCATTTTAACCACATGGGAATTCTTTGATTAGAAATCTAAAATTGAGGAGAACAGAACCAAATCAGGAAAATGTATGTCATTACAAATATGATGAAGCTCACTGCATATGCAGACTTGTATAGCACTATTTACTATTTGTCTGCCTCCATTGTAGCAAAGGAGTAATGTGTCCGGCTCAGATTATTTGGTGTGTTACATTATTTACATACAAGCATAAAGGCAAAACTGAAAAAAAAAAAAAAACATGTTCCTGAACAATTAAGGCTAATCCAGTCAACAGGCAGTCAGTGGCAAGAACTGGGATTTTGTCCACTGCCTTATTCTCAGCCTAGTATCATCTAGTAAGGACATTTTTTACACACATGGATATCACTATAAACAACATCAATATGACTTTAAAAGAGAACAAACACACTTCTTGTTACAAGTCTAACACCAAGGACTGTTGCTCCCTCTAATGTCTAAAATTCCATATTTGAGACTACTTTGTCCATAGAATTATGAATTAATATTTACAGTGTTTTTGTTACACAACTGATATTTTAAATAAAACCCAGCATAGCTCCTTTTCCCTCTGGGAACTCTGGTGAAAATGGAGTCTGCTCTTAGGTGCTGATGCTAAATCAGTTTTAGATTTTTTTCACATTATCATTCGGCATTGGATTACGGTTGTGCTGACCCCAAATCAGATGTTTTGGGCAGTAAGCAAAATACATTCAAACAGGGAGATGCTTCTGAGGGGAAAGGCTGGTTATTCCTTTTTCTTCTGATCGAAAAGCAACTAGCTTCCCTGCTACAAAAATGCACTTTGGTGAAAATATGAAAAAATATCCAATTTGGTTGCAAACGAATTTGCCTCTTGTAGTCCCCTCGTGAAGCAAAGGCCTCTCACAGTATAAACTCCACCACCCTCTTCCCACAAAAATAAGGGCGTGCTGGTCAGTTACCTTGTGAACTCCATTTGAAGCCCCTCCGTGTACAGAACAGGAAAAGCAGGGTTAAGTACCCCCCTTTTCCTGAGAGGTCAGACAACTGCAGGGACAGAAGGGAGACCTCACGTTAGTACGCAGAGAGGGCGAGATGTCAGTTGAGAAATTTGCGGCATGTCTTAGCCCCACAGTTGCAGGGAAGCTTGTGGCCAGGCGCCTCGGTAGGGAACTTGTAGTCGTAAGTGATTTCTTCGCCCCTGTAGATGTTGCGCAGGGCGAAGATGATGATGCGCTTGTGGCCCTGGATGTTGATGACGCGTGAGAAGCAGTTGGGCTCGCAGGAATGGTTGATGAAACGGGCTGCATTGCCATGCATGGTAGCGTCCACTACTTCATAGTCATCAATGCGGAACATGTAACTGCCAATTCCCTGCAGGATGAGATAATTGTTATTGTCATTACTATACTCTTGCAAATGTATACAAAAAGATATAAAAAGTCACTTTCAATGTTCCAGAGAATGACTTCTCAGTGGGCTTAGGCTGAATTCAGCCTGGCAATAACAGAGACCTATCTGTCAGGCTAGTGTCTGCAATATTGTGGTGTCCGGAATGATGGCTTCTTTGAGGTTGACTTCTGTAGCTATTCTGCCATATTTCTTACCTTGCCCTCATAATACCTCTGGCGTTTTTCAGCAAGGACGGAGCGAATGACAGTTCCCGAGTACTCAATCACCATCTCTCCTGCTTCAATGTTCCTCCGGCAAAATAGACCCCGGCCATGGATGGCTGATCTGTCAGACGTAGACACAATGGTCAGTGGCTACATTCAGACCAAAAAGTCCAACAGGCCGTTATTGGGGCTCCTCCTGGGAAGATGATTCTCTCAGGTCCCATCATCCAGAGTTCCTTAGACATATATATCTATGTCTAAATTAGGTCACTAGCTTACCTGTAGACCCCTAAAGCTTTCCTGGATGCCTTCTTCAAGCGTCTGAGCCTCATTGGTAGAGGCAGGTCCACATTGGAGCTACGCCTACAAAGCAAACAGGGGAATTTCCACAGTAAGCAAGAGGACACCTCTACCTTTCAGTAACTGACTACGTGACGGACTGACAGTTTGGCCCACCGAGCAGACTTTGGATGCGCCTCCTCCTCCTGGTGCTGATATGGTGGGGGATGACGATGTTTGGATGCCAGGAAGTTAAACATGTCAACCAATGATTTCCTGAGTGGGAGAGGCAGAAATAGACATTTCACAGTGCTACAAGAGAGAGAATACAAGAGGCTTTACCTGTGAGGAGAATAGGTCATACCTATGGTGCTGTTCAACACGAGCGGAGCCATGGGGGTTGACAGGCAGGTCACCCATTCCTGCAGGCTTGTGGAAGCGGAATCGGTGGTTGCGGCAGTACTGAGCTCCACGCAACTGCTCCACGAAGTAGATGACAGCATCATGTACCAAACCCAACATCCGTAGCCCATTTGCTCCTGAACCCACAGAGGAATGGGACAAATTCAGTATTTAATAATGTAAGCCTTCCTTTTGGAACCTGTTTGATGTGAACATTGTAGCCTTCAAACTGACCTTGAAAGCAAAGCTCCTTTAGATTAACATGTGAGCGTGCCTCCTGGACTTTATCCGTCAGGGACTTCCAGGCTTCTGTGAACACAACAAAGTGTATGCATAAAGATGTATTAATACGATGAAGCAAAACCTTCAGATTTCAGGACCGCTTTTGCATTTCTAATTTTTCAGTTGTGAATGCGCAAGAAATTGAGAAGGAGAAAGATGTGAGAACAGGTGTGGGACAATAATAATAATAACAAAGTGAAAAGTTGCAAAATAAGAGGGTTCCCACTACCTTCGATGGTCTCACAGCGGACCTGGAAGCCGTCATCACTGCAAATCTCAAACAGTAGCCTCCGTTCACTGCTCGATGATTGGGCTCTTTCTTCCTTCCGGGGACCCAGAGCTATTGAAAGTATTGTAATAAATATCCAATTAAATAATCAAACTCAACTAAGCTATTTGTCCTTCACACTAATGGTATTACATATTGTATACCTTGCTCACCTGTGGACTTGGGGTTCTTCTGCAGCATCTTCCCCCTGTTGCAATTTGAAGAAGAAAGCTCAGCTGTCATTCCAGGGAAAACACTATTTATTGAGAACAAAGTTGTATGAGCTCTGCCAATTCCAGTAAAAACAGCACCTATCAAATAACATACCTTTCAGTCAAGCTGAGAATCAAAATCAATACCTTACTAATAGCATCTAACTCACCTCTTCACCTCCCTCTCCTTGGGTTTCTCAGTATCCATGGCATCAAGGGCGACTGGGTCCCGCCATCTACAGCAACACAGAGGAGTAATTATCATTATTATCCTCCTTGACTATTGCATACCATGTGTTTCAATGAAAAACGCTTCACTTTTTGAATTTGACTGAAAGTTAGCTAGCAATGGTACTTGCCCATTTCAATTGAGCAAATGTCAAGTTAAATGTCAATACAACATTCCAATGTTTAAAATATCATCTTGAAAAACAGTCCATCCAGCCATTTTATAGTTCATTGAAAGGCATTGTTCTATGTCCAGGAGAATAGCTTGATGGCAATCTTTTAACAATGCCAAATTGGACAACGGAATTTTTTTAAATTTGTAAATTATAATGTATAAGAATAACCAAGAACAAATTAAGTTTTGTGGTATTCCATTCCTATCATTAGATAAGTCCCACATGTGGCCGAACAAGAACCTAAACAGCACGTATGTCTGTGTTTCTCAATGTTTTGGTTCATTTATTTTTTTGTAGTTGATGATTTTTGTACCATTACTCATTTAAGGCAACTCAAGTTCCATGAATTTATGACAGATCTTCAATTTCCTTTTAGGCTCTAATGTAATCAATTGATATGATCAGAATATAAAGCCATCTGCTCATACTGACCCAGATGTGGAGGAAGAGCAGCTGCCTTGGTTGGGTTCTCCTGGCTGTTCACTGGGGTGATCAGCAGGGCAGGTCTTGCGCTTCTTGCCTCCTGCTTCATCAGAGCTGTGCCGAGTCCTTTTCCCTTTCTGCCTCCCTTTCCCAGAGAGTGGAGCTGCCCCTGCAGCGGTCACCGTTTTGCATGCTTGCTGCTGGTCTGTGGCCCAGGAGATGTCTTTAGTTTGGGAACCCTGGGAAGAGACCCTGTCAGGGCTGAGCAGTACAGATCTCTGGGTGGTCGTGCTGTGATCAGCAGCAGGTTGTAGTTTGTTGGCTGGCTGTAGCTGCTGAGCTCCGTGCCGAGCTGCAGGAATGCTGAGGGTCTGACGGGGGGGCAGTTGAGTGGGAGGCAGCACGCAGATGCTGCTGGCAACTGGTGTCTGGGTAGTGTTGCTCAGTTGTGGAATAATAGAGGCCCCTGGCTGCAGTATCATCTGGTGGTCGGGGAGACCCACGCTCTGCTGGCTAGCTTTGAGGAGCAAGCCGCTGATGGGCGTAGAGAGAGCCGACGTGCTTATGAGGCTGCCGGCGCTACCTGCAGGAACGGACAGCACGTTCAGCAGGGGTTGATTAGGGTTCAGTCCAGATACAGTACAGGGCAGCAGCTGTGCAGGGGGCTCGTGCCCTAGGACAACAGGCTGTGCACCGGAAACTGACACTCCGTGTGACAGCAGAGTTTGTGGCTCAAAGTACATGACCCCTGATTTAGGCCGCTTGATGATGTTGGGGACTTTCCGGTGTGGTGCAGCGGCAGCTGAAGTCAGCGTGCCCAGTTCTACTCGTTCAGATTGTGCTGGGATTCCAGCAGTAATCTGCATGGGGGATAAGTTGATGAGAGTCATGTTAGACGGCTGGTTCTGGGATCGAGCCAGCTTCCTGCTCCTGCGTGGCTGGAGGCGGGAAATTGGGCGCTTCTTGTTTTGTGTGGAAGAGGGTAAGGATGAGCTGCAGGAGACAATTGCAGAATTAGGAGCAAGACCAGGGTGCTGCCCAGCCTCAGACACCAGTATGCGGGGGTCATTATGGTGAACCCCAATGAGCAGGCTTGATGATGTGCTGGGCATAGACTGGCACGCCGTTTGTGCAGTACCGGTGAAAGTGTGGATTTGAGGGTGGTGTGATATAGGTATTGGCCCTTTACTCCCAGGGGGAAACATGGACTGAGGTGCTGGAATCCCAGTGTGCAGGCCTGCAGTAAGAGTCAAACCTCCTGTCATGGAGCTAATGAGGGAGGACCTGGTATCAATAACTGCAGCTGTAGTGACTGAAGGAGCAATCTGGATCTTCTGGGTGACACCAGGACATGTCTGCAGTACATAGAGGGGCTGCAGGTGCTGATTCACCACAATTACATTTTCTGTACCTGGCTTCAAGTGAGTGGGCTGAACTGCAGTGCTAGCCACCTGGGCAGAGCCTGAACTACCTGTAGTAGCAGGTACATACTTCTGTTTCTGAAGACCTTGCAAACCAGATGTTCCAGAGGTCCCAGTCACCTCATGGCTGGCCGATTCCAACACTTCACCACTGGATGGGCTTGTGATGAGATTAGCATCTATGTGACTTGAGGTGATGCTACCCTCTACAGCCGGTGGATCTCCACTTCCAAGACCACTTTGTTGGTTTTCATTGTTCCCTCCAGTCTGCTTATTGCTTACTTTCTCCACAGTGGAATCATCAGTTGGCAGTGATATGATGGGGTGGCTGGTAGGCTCTGGCTGGTCTGGCTGAGGGTTCTGGCTGGTCACTGAGGAGCTACGAGTGGTGAGCACAGACAGGTCAGATGGCAACTCCAGAGGGAGGTATGGTTCATCCCCTGATACAGAGGCTCCTCTCTCGGCTGACGTGGTGCTGGGCAGCTGCTGAGGGAAATCTTCAAAGAGGCTCATATCTTTCCCCCGGTTTCCATCAAGACTAAATCCCTCATCTAGGGACAGCAGTTGAGAGGACGAGGACTCAGGCTGCTGGTCCAAGGCCTGCATGGATGGTGTATTGAGCACAAATTCCATGATGTCAGAGGGTAGGATGTTCCCACAGTCATCACTGTTGGTGTTATCAGAGTCTGACTTCAGGAGGTCGGTGCTGAGAGACAACTGAGCATCCAGGGAACCCTGTCCCTGTGACTTCCCACTGCCTAGTGAGAGAGAGCTCTCTTTTGGACTCTTTCTGCTGCGGCTACGGCCTCCATTGTTTCCACGGCCACCACTATTTCCGCTGCTGCCGCTTCCGTCCTGCTTTTCCACCCGACCCTCCTTGGCCTTCCTCTTGCGAGCGCTCTTTTTTGAGGTAGATGTGGTGGATGTGGCATTCATGCCGGCAGCACTCAGACTGGCATCACTTTCAGAGCCATCATCAACTCCATCCAGCTGGCTGATCCTTGGCTGGCCTGAGCTCTTGCCTGAGCCTCCAGCCTCTTCCCTTTTTGTCTCCTTAGCTCCTGCTTCTTTCTTCAGGAAGCTGTGGAGCTCTGGCATCCTGCCCACGGTCTGCTCAACCCCAGGGCTGAGGATAGTGCGGGTAAAGTTATAATAGAAGGCATCTTTTTTGGGGCTTTCACCAATACTCTCCTCATCTTCCTCACTCCCCTCAGAAGAAGAGGAGCTCATATTATTTGTCCTGTCCACCTGCTCTTCTGCAGAGAGCTCGCCGCTCCTACCCCCAGCCGGCTTCTGCTCACAGGTTTCTCCATGGCAGTGAAAGGTCACATCTTCCTCTCCGTAAGAACGCACACCGTAAAAAGGTGTAAGGCCAAAGAACATGTTGGAGCGTGCACGAGCACTGCGCCGAGGGTATCGCCGCTTTGCAGAACCAGATTCATCACTGTCATCCTCATGGTTGTCATCAGCAGCACTGCCATCCTCCTCACCTTCCTCAGGACCATCCTTATCATCCTCACAGTGATGAGCAGGGAGGTGATGTGCAGACTCAGATTCTGAACTATCTGGACTTGTGGACGTAGAGGAAAAGACCAGCAGGCTGGAGGACCTTGCATGGAGACCATGAGCAGCAGCAGACAAGGAAGGTGATGCAATTGTGGATGAGGAGGTACTGACAGTGTGGGACTCATTTGAATCTGTTCTCAGGTGGGTCGTTTTTGGATCCCACTGCTTTCTTTCCTTTGGGGACAATTCTTTCCCCAATTTAGGTGCGTCAACCGGCGAAGCCCTAAGGCCTCTTTCCAATTCACTCCTTAGCTTCAGTTCTTCTACAGTAGTGCGGTTTCTCTTATCATAATTTGAAGACCCAGCTTGGTCTGTATGCTTTTCCTTTCCCACTGTCCCAGATACTTTACTTCTGATGCCTGCCGTGTTCTTTTTCTCCCTCTCTTTCACTCCTGCCTCCTCACTGTTCCTAGATTCACCTTTCACTGCAACATCCTCCTTGTTCCTGTGTCCATCTCTCACTGTTGCTTCCACACTGCTCCTGGCTCTCACTTTGGAGCACCTTTCTCTGGTGCTAGTCATTCTGTGGGTGACAGCCAGTGCCGGGTCCTCTGACCCTCGCCAGGTAGCATCTTCAGCTGTGCCTTCCAGCGACCATGGGGGCTCGCTGGAGATTGTTGATACTGACCCTGGAAGATGGCCATGGGACATCTTTACTGAAGCCCTGTGGTGCAGTGGCTGAGGTCCTGGTTTCATGGCACGTTCAGTTGCTTGGGCTAAGTTTGTATTCCTCTCTTTCCCCAGGTTACTCATAATAGTATCCGTCACCAGGTTACTTGTAGTCGTATCCTTCAGAGAGTCGTGCGGACTAGTATCCTTCATTAAATTACTCCTGCCAGCATCCTTTACTGATTTATTCATACTATTTTCCTTTACTGAGGTATTCCGACTAGGATCTTTTACTAAGATGCCCCTACTTCTATCCTTTACGGAGTGACTCCTACTAGTATCTTTTCCAGAGTTACTCCTATTAGTATCCTTTGTGGAATTACTCCTATTAGCCTCCTTCCCTGAGTTACAACTACTGGTATCCTTTACTGTGTTACTCCGACTGGCACCCTTTACTGAGTTACTCCTACCAGTATCCTTTGTGGAGTTACTCCTACAAGTAACCTTCACAGAGTTATTTGTGCTGGCATCATTCACTGAATTACTCCTACTTGCATCCCTCACTGAGTTACTACTACTGGTATGCTTTACCAAGGTACTCCTACTAGTATTCTCCACTGAGTTACTTTGACTATCTTTCACTGAGTTAACAGCATCCTTCACTGTTTTACTCCTACTAGTATCCTTCACTGAGTTACCCCTACTAGCATGCTTCACTGTATTACCCCTACTAGTGTCCTTCTCTGAGATACTCCTACGAGCATCCTTCACCGAGTTACCCCTACTAGTGTCCTTCTCGGACTTCCTCCTACTAGCATCCTTCACTGTGTTATCCCTACTAGTGTCCTTCTCCGAGTTATTCCTTGTAGCATCCTTCACTGACTTATTCCTACTAGCATCCTTCACTGTATTACTCCTACTAGCATCCTTCTCAGAGTTATTCCTAGTAGCATCCTTCTCAGAGTTATTCCTAGTAGCATTCTTCTCAGAGTTCCCCCTACTTGCATCCTTCTCCAATTTACTCCTACTAGCATCCTTCATTGAGTTACCAGAACTAACATCCTTCTTTCTACTAGCATCATTCTCAGAGTTGTTCCTACTAGCATCTTTCTTCACTGGGTTACTCCTGCTAGTATCTTTGACTGAGTTACTCCTACTAGTATCCTTCATGGAGACACTCCTAATAGTATCCTTCATGGAATTATTCCTACTAGCATCCTTCTCGGAGTTGTTCCTACTTGCATCCTTCTTCACTGGGTTACTCCTGCTAGTATCCTTCACAGAGTTACTCCTGCTAGTGTCCTTCTCTGAGTTGCTCCGACTAGTATCTTTCCCAAAGTTACTCCTAATAGGATCCTTAACTGAGTTACCCCTACTAGTATCCTTAACTGAGTTACCCCTGCTAGCATCATTTGCTGAGTAGCTCCTACTAGTATCCTTAACTGATTTACTTCTACTAGTATCCTTCACAGAGTTAGCCCTATTAGTATCTTTCCCAAGGTTACTCCTGGGTAGGATTGCAGTAGGATGTGAGGAGGTTAAGCTTTCTGCGCCTCTCCCACACTGCTCCCGCTTTTCCAGCTTACAGATGCTGCTCCTTGACAGCCCAGTTGTCAACACAGTACCAGGAGGTGATGCAGCTGGTTCCTTGAGTCTTGAGCCAGCCACAGCATGTTCTACCTCTGGTAGCTTACCATCGCCCCTTCTGCTATATTCTCTCTTCTGTGACACACCCTCAGGCCGTTTTCTCTGGGTCCTAGTGTCGCCAATTGGCGTTTCCACAGCAGGGTCTCTCTCCCCTTCCATCGCCCTCACACCTGAGTGTTGTGGAGTGATGGAGAGGCAAAGTGCAGAAGAGAAGGGCTCTAGTTGGCTCAGTATGCCACCACCATGAACAGAAGTGATTCTCTGTTTTGGGAGATAAGGAGAGGGGGACAAAGTGCTGCACTGTTGGGCACTAATGCACTGTAGTCCAGAGCTTAGAGGGTCATCATCCACCTTTACAATTCCATGATGAGAATCAGCCAGGGCTCCTAAATGGAACAACACATCTGCCATTAGATACAGTCATATAATTATATATATCCTATATAGACACTCTAATATATTTTCACAGATATAGCTCTGTACAATGACCTAAACTACATACACAGTAGGAATGTGACAATTCTTTGAAAATTGAGTACAGAGATAAATCAAGAAAATAATTTATCTCATTATATTATGGAGCTCACTGCACATTGATCCAGTCAGCATTGCACCATAGGCATGTGAACGGAAGATTCTGAGGGAGAAAGCAAAACCCACGTCTGCCATTGTAGATAATTGTTCTTTTAGTACTTTAAAGCTGGGGTAGGCTATTTTTTGGGGGTAATATTTGGTTAAATTCTCCACTACATTTTGTGTTCATTTATAGACTTGTAATTGGCCTCTGGGGTTCAGCCTGGAGAATTTTTGTGGCCGTGCCCACTCTTGCCGACTGGATCTATACACTCATAAATTATGACATATAAATGCACACATCAGATATAAACAACTCATTTTCTTAAGTTATGCAAGTACAGATATTAGGTCCAGGGCAGAATGGGGAAGGTTACCTGGAGAAGGTAGTGGTCTGGGGCAAGGAGACTGGCTAAAGGTTTGGTTGTCTCCGTTCCACATGTTAACCTTTGGTTTTGTGGGAATGGAGAGGGACTCATGTGAAAATTCCATTTCTGCAACAGAAACAAGAAAGACTTGATTCAGAATTTAGGAAACTAAAGAAACACACTTCTTAAAATGGCTTCAAAATGTATAAATTATCATCGTAAAACGAGCCATTCAACACAGATTTGAATTTTGGCATGAAAAAATGCATTTATGCTACCACGACTGATGTTGAACAAATACTAAAAAGCCACTTGAAACAACTGTGAAGAATGGATCTTTGTCACTAATCTTGCTTTTTGTCCATTTTGGGTGAAATTTGTGATGGATGAAATGGTTCCCACCTGAGACAGGATCCACCAGGAGAGGGCCACATGCCAGGATCCTGAAGGTGTACACACAGCGCCTGCGGGCATCTACAGTGCTCCAGTAAACTCTTGAACACCTAGTAAAATAGGCACACATTACACTGATGCAGAGAGCACTCATCCCAGGTGGAGTTTAGCTATTCCAGATACAAAGAGGTATGTGGCAGTGTTCTGTCAGGCATCACAGACCACTGATCTGTGGCCGGATGAGTCATTCACACAAAACATACAGTGATGTTATGTGAAGATAAGAGCTGCACTTACTGGTATCCAATGGGAAATAGATGGTGCTCAAAGTCAGACAGCTCTGTCAGTGTTCCCAAGCAGTCAACGGTCATGGAACCTGCAGTGATACAGACACAGGATCACAGCTCTGCTTCTGAGGCCCAGTGGGGCAGGCTTTGCCCAGCAACTGAGGATAGGTCCCAGGGAACATACGCACCAATCATAATTTGGACACTCTCTGGATCCACACCACTTAGGAACTTCCTCCGCAGGTTTATCCCCTCGAAATCCACAAGGATCCTCCGTGTCACGCCAAACCCAGATTCTGATACAACCTGTACACACAGACAGTGAGTCAGGCCATAATCCTTTTACATTATGGCTCTGTAGTCCAGAAACCCCAGCAGTAGGTTTGAGCTTTTTAAAACCCGCTGAAGGAGATTCCCTGCTAGTCCAGTTGTTTCTGTGTGTGTGTTGCGTTCATTAGCTGTAGTCTGGATGAAGGTATAGAGCATACCAGGCTTAGGAGGAAAGATCAGGCTGTGATAGGCTGGAGGCCCTAGAGACAGGCCTTACCTCCCCCTTGATGAGGTTGTGGTGCCGTGAGCAGTACATCCTCTTGTCCTCCAGGAAGACGCAATGTTGCCTCCGTGCACACATGAAGTGGAATTTACTGCTGCAGCCAGACACACAGCAGCACATGGTTGCACCAGACCTCTTACACAACTCACAGCGCTGTGGGAGGAACACAAACACACATACACACAGACATTACTTTACTAATATTTGTATTATGAAGTGTTTTTACTTTTCTCCGTTTCATCAACCAACATTTTTCATTCCCTTTCAGGTTGTCAACTGCTAACCCTACTGCCTACAGCAATCCCACCCACTCCGTTCTGCAACCCGGCCTGTCAGTACTGTAATCCCACCCACTGCACTAGCCGCCCTTCACTTACCAACTGCTTCCCATGTGCAACTGCCGTGTGAACGTTCTTCAGGGTGCCGTCATCATCCTCAAACACCTCAGCTGACCACAGTGCACAGTTCACATGAGTCCACTCGTTCTGCCCAATGTACAGAAGTCTCCCGCCATCCTGAAATACACATTACACATGCCCAATGCAGGTAAAAGTGGAGCAGCCAAGATACCGCTGACTCATGGGTATTCTCTCGGTCATTGATCTCTGCAGCCCTTATAAAGGTGCCATTGGCCTCACAGTAGTTTCACTAATGCATCCCATGCATTACACAAGTTTAGAATGAATAAAGTTGGACACCCGCTTACATTTAATGATCCAGCGAAAACCTCAAGCTAAGTAGTGATTTCTCTGCAACACTGAAAAACTTCTGTGGCAGCAGTATAACAACAAATCTCAGTTGTGGAGTGCATAGTAGACAAAGCCAGTTTCATCTTTGCCAGCCAGCTCAGTTTGGTGGGACAACCATATCGAGTCCCAGGCCTACCCTCTTCTTCATGACTTAACGCTGCTCAAACCTTCATTCTGTGACTTTACAGGCTGTTTACACTACTCCTCGTACAGCTACTTCTCTTCATTGTCTTGGGAGCTCCTTGGTCTTACAGTAATAACCTGTATAATCTGTAGAAAATTGTCACTTACATTATTGTTGTCATCTCCATACTTCAGACAGAGAACACACTGCCGGCTGTCACTCAAACCAGGGGGTACGACCACTTCAGGACTGTCCCCTTGAGCAAAGTCTGAACCGCCAAAAAATAAATAACCCTGCATTAGGATCTGCAATAACCCTTAAGCAGAAGTCAACCCTAAAGCAAGTCAATCCTATTAAAAATGGAATATGCAGTCTCAAAAGAGCAATGATACTTTTGACATGATAACCATGCACTTTACAAGAAAGAGCTAATGAAGTGGGCCTGTATAGGCTGGAGTTTAAGAAATCATTCAAATTCATAATGCAGATTACAGTGACTATAACTGTGAGCAGATTCACCTTGCAGGTGTTGGGGTGGGGCTGGCGAGGGGGTGGTTGGGGGTTCAGGCTCCCCAAGCCCCTGAGGTTGTGGGGCAGGGATGATCTTCTTCATGAGGAGAGACTGCTCTGTTGGGGAGGTCCCATCCCGCTCCTGACACTGGGCATAGTTGTGGTCCAGAGAAGGAGGCAGAACGGCATCTGGAAGCAACTCACTGCTGCAGTGAGGAACAGCAGAATGACAGCACTTACCACTGTACCACTGCAAACCCAGAACAGGCCTACTGTATTACACCTAACAACCTCAGTACAGGTGAAGGAAATTAAAATGTCAGTTACTCAGCACAAAGTAGCAACAGTAGTGGGTCACAATTCATATTAACATGAGGTGAGAAGCATACAAGAGACTGTAAACTGCAAATGGGGGGACAATTCTGGTAAAACACCAAACTCTGTCCCCATTTTAACAAGACAAGACGAGACAAGAACCCCCATAGGGGCACTGTAACTCATCTAGGGTGTCTAACATCACATTCCAAACATTGCATGGTGTATTGAAGGAACCACCGACAGGCTAATTTTGCGGGGCTCACCTAGGCGATACTTTGTCGGGCTGCCAGAACCTGGACTCCTTCACCAGGAACCAGGGAAAGACCCGCTCCATTTGCTGCAGCCAAAGCAAACATAAGGTTACCCACACACCTCATACGATGCACATCATGCTATGCACCCCATGCAGCACACTGCCAATCACACACTTTACACATCTGACAATAGACGTCACACAACTATCAGCACAATCCAGACTGATACAACATCTCATACAACAAACTAATATGCACACTAGATATTTCACAGTATATGCAACACACACGTCACATTAAACATAGGCCATTCCCTACAACAGCTGATTTCCACACCACACGTCAAGTGATTCTGCTATGCACTGTTTCCAGTTAAGCACCTTCCCCTTCAGCTATAACACTGACTGACTATATTTAAGCTCTATTGAGCCCATTCCTCCCAGGGGTTATGACCATCTGGTAATTTGAGCTTAGCCCAGGTGCTGCTTCCCCATACTCACCCGGCTGAAGAAGGCCTTCACCATGCTGTTAGCCTTCTTGTTTTCAGGTTGTCCCCCATCACAGCTGATGGCAGTCTGGATTATTTTCACGACATCATCGCTGAAATCCAGCTGAAACAACCACAACTTCAGTGTTGCCCTGTGGTTTTCAGGCCTTTGTATTTACACAGCCTGAACCAATGAGGTTAAAAGAGGATTCACACAAATGACCAATGTAAGAATAAAGTGCAGGAGTGGCAGGGTTACTCACCACAGAACTATAGCCACCACTCTCCATCTTCCTCTTCACAGACTCCAGATCAGGGGGGGACTTAGACGGAGCCACGTCCCGTAGGAGAGGAGGGTCAGGACCCACAGGGGAGCAGAGAGATGGCAGGCTCTCCTTCGACTCTGGGTTCAACTCTGGCAGTTTCATTACAGCCTAAGAGAAATCAATACAGTTACCATGGATAAGCACCAGTACCATAGATGACCACAATTACCATAGACAGCAGAACCCACGTAATAACCGTACACCACGAGGGCTGTCAGGAATGGACCGCAGCAGGTGTGTGGAGGTGACTCACTGTAGAGCAGTGCAGGAGGTGTGCGGATGTTCGGGAGTTGAGCAGGGCGGTCAGGACGCGGCGTAGCGAGCTCTGCAGCTCTTTCTCCAGGGCAGTCCTCCACTCCGCCGGGGGGCGCTGAGTGCAGCTAGTGCAGGTGTATACCACACTCTCAGGCAGCTTGGACAGGATCTCATACATCTCATCTACAGACAGGCAAAAAGGGCAGATCATTTAATTTCATTATGACACTCATGGGAGTCACAGTCAGTATGCTGTGGGTATAACTGCGAAACACTGGAGAAACAACTGATATCTGCACAGTTATCCAAAGCCGAATGGTCAAAGTGCAATGACTGAGGAAAGTACACCACACAAGCAGGGCGCTTTGACAGCTGATGAAAGCACTGACCTGTGAGATTCTCACACCTGGCATGTACCCAGCGCGCACACCTGCCACACTGCATCATCTTACTCTCATAGTCGTCATCGTCATAGCATTTGTCACAGAGAGGGCAGAAGTTTCCTAGAAAAGCAGTCACACGTAACAGTGAAGAGACTCCTCCATCTGACACCACACCCACTGGGAATAAGACTGCCAAAAAACACCCAGTCCTCCCACAATGCACCCCTGTCACAACAGCCCTTCCTGCCCACCTTTAACGAAGAGCTTAGCGCAATCTTGACACAGGGAGAAGTCATGTGACCACTGGGCATCGGCCGCCTTCCCAGGGGAGGTGGACCCACAGCTCTTGCAGCAGACACACCTGGTGCAGATCTGGTGAGAGGGAGAGAGAAGGGCTCAATGAAACAATGAAGCATGTTAAAGACGGGTGGCCTAGGGAGGAGAAAAATGACAGAGGGAGGAGAGGGATGGACCAGGGACGAGAAGGGTGTTGTACTGACCCAGACTCTGTTCTTCTTGGTGGGTCTACGAGGGTGCTTGGGCCCCAGACACTCAGGGTGGTAGCTGTTTCCACACTTCTCACATTCCAGTAGCTGTTGCTGAAGATGAGGGCAGAGTTAATGCCATTGTAAAATAATATCAATAATATATGGCAGGGTGTGGGGGCTGTGGCATAGGATGCCGGGAGTATAAAGAGCAGACTATGAAGTGTAATGTGGAGTCGCAGGGTGCAGTATGGGGTGGCCTGTAGCGTAGTGGTTAAGGTAAATGACTGGGACACACGAGGCCGGTGGTTCTAATCCCGGTGTTGCCACAAAAAAATCTGCACAGCCGTTGGGCCCTTGAGCAAGGCCCTTAACCCTGCACTGCCCCTGGGGAGGATTGTCTCCTGCTTAGTCTAATCAACTGTACGTCGCACTGGATAAGAGCGTCTGCCAAATGCCAATAATGTAATGTAATGGGTGTAGAGCAGATTACGCAGGGTACAGGATACAGAGGGTGTAGGGCATAGAACAGGGCTCCCCAATCTTATCCAAAAAGGGTCAGTATGGGTCCAGGATTCTGTATTAGCCCAGCACTAAGATACAGAACTGCACTTATCAAGGTCTGGATTGAAGACCATGATTAGTTAACTAGCTGAATGATGTGTATTAGTTCTGGGCTAATACAGAAACCTGCACCCAAACCAGCTCCTTTTGCATAAGATGGGTGACCCATGCTCGATGTCCTACACCCTCAAATCTGTACGGTGAATGTATTCTACAAAAAGTAGGGTGTAGGGTACAGAATGTGGGGTGCAGGGTGCTGAATGTAGGTACAGAGTGCAGGGTGTAGTCACCTTGCTCCTGTGATCCTGCTGGCCACACGCCTGACAGAAACGACACCGTCGACAACACCAGTTCTCCCGCTGCTGCTGCAGGGGGCGCTCTGCCTCGCCCAGGCAGAACAGGTGAAAGGGCTCACAGCACACCTGACAGAACACAAACTGCAGCGCCCAAGGTGTCATCTTTAACCTCTCAGAAGAACTGTGGCTTCTCAACGCAGTAATCACTGTTATTGACAGTAGAGCACTCAAACTAATCACACTTGCCTGTGCTGCCTTCGTCTTTAAACCACTTTCCTTTAACTTCATTAAAGACACTTCATTAAAGATGATTGTAAATGTGTTGCTAGTGTGTATAATCATTTTAGCACTGATTTGTGGCTGCAAGTTAAATGTGGAAAATAAACTCACTCAGGCTTCATGCCGTTTGGTCTCCTATACATCTGTGCGAGATATCCAGAACTTCACACCGTGTGACAACCTGATTCAATTAATAAAGGCCGTGACTAAAGACACAGCTTAGTTCATTAGTTGAATCAGGCCAAAATAAGTCTGAACACCCAATTTGTAAACTGCTAATTCCAATATTGACTGACATGTGGCACCCAACATTGGTATTGATTTTGTTGGAATTGTTGGAACAGATGTTTTGGATGTTCACTGTTTGTGGCGAAAAGCTGATTATTATAACCTGACAAGCATATTTATGATCCATGTCCATATTTATATATTGCCAAACAAGGAGAGACCTCACTCATCAAAATAAACTCACTGAGGCTTCATGCCGTTTGGCCTCCTACACATCTGCGGGAGATAAAGGTCCATGTGTGTCTCTGGGCACAGGTGTAAAGGCAGATAAAGGTATATTTGTCCCAGACAAAGGTAAATGAGGAAGAGAAGGCAGCTGACCTCCAGGTCCCCGCTGCTGGCGCACAGCAGGCAGAGAGTGAGCGGTCTGTGGGGCACGGAGGCCAGGATGCTGAGGCCGCCCGCCCGCCACACCTTCTCCACGTCACCGTCCTCCCTGAAGTCCCCCCGCAGGCCGCGCGCCCCGTCGCTGGGCGCAGCAGCGCCCCCCGTCGAGGGAGTGCTCAGCCAGTTTAAAGACCTGCTCGGGGGGGTCTGCTTCTCCTGTGCACAAAGGGAGACAGAGCCCAGACGCTGGAGAATGAGTCACAGGGATGAGGTCAGAGGGTCAATACAGAATTCGTATGGATATTATATTTCGCCCATCAGCGGTGAAGATGTCCGATTTTGTCTGAGAATGGCCGGTGTGTGCAGCTTTTTTTTCTAGCCCAGTATTAAACACCTATGTGGCACGTTGGCTTGGTTTGAGGGAAGGAGCAGGCCAATCCAAAAACCACTCCAACTGTTTAGGTAGGCACACACCGGGACGTTACAAATCAGTCCAGGAGTTTATAATGGCTGCTTCTTCCCACAGTAGGGGGCTGAGACCGGGAACCCATACGAGAGAAGAGATAGAGAGCCGAGACCCGTGAGTGCGAAAAGCGGCAAAAAGAGTCGGCCTATTTGCTCTGGCTTTGTTATTTTAGTTTATTATTTTCGCCCAGAACCCGTGAGGGGGAAGGGCAAAGACTTTTTGTGATTTTTTTAGTTCGGGAGTGGGCTCTCCATCCCTCCAGCTTCGGCTGATTAGAAATAAAATGCCGGTGCAATCCGGAACTTCCTTATTTCCCTGTGTCCTGCTCTTCTTGATTTGATTTGAGTAACTTGATAAGCATATTTATGTTTTATGTCCAACTTTATACATTGCCAAACAAGGAGAGACTGAGCCCAACCTCACTAATCATGTATTTATATGAATTTCCAATGAACCTGCAGAGAATCTTAAATGAGTGGCTCACACTGTTTAACAATATATGAAAAATTAAGCAAATCAGACCACAAAAATAATCTCTTGTATGTGAACATCAGGCTGCGATCAGTAATAACTGCAAGGGTTATGCACTGAGGGAGTCATCCTTGACAATTACACTGGTCATATTCTATTTCACTCTTTAAAATCCCAAACAGGTCACAGAGCTCTGTCCCCCACCATAAAACAAATATGTCCCAGTCCACCCATTTGGACATCTGCCCAAAACAAAGAAGCCATTTATAAAAAAATAAGGTTGGGTTTGATTTCATGCGCGTTTGGAACTTGGGGAAATGTATGGGTTGGAAACACAGCTGGGGAGTGTGTATTGGGGTGTGTACCTTCTCTTTAGCTTTGTTTTTCTCAGGGAGAGGAAATCCAGGGAGAGTCAGTTTTCTCATCAACTTTACTTCAGAGGCTAAAAGAACGTGAGAAACAAGCATCCATTTCAATGGCAAGACTGACATTACACCAGCTCCTGCTCGCTATCAAAACAGTGTAATTCCAGATTATTTTACAACAGCAAGTATAATATTCTAACAGGAAACTCCCATTTTTTCCCCATCTCCCATTTTAACTGGCTAAAGCATTAATGTATCAATGTTTTCATCACTCTCAAAACCTGAACCAAAACACTACAATGTGAATGCAGCAGATATTAACATTGAAGTCTGCAGTGCAGAGTGTTTGAGAGTTAAGACCCGGACTGAATGCCCTATAAGGCCCTACACCAGGACTGTATCTCACACACTGCAATAACTGTGAGCTCTGACCTGCTTCAGTCGGGGGTGGGCCCATGTTTGACAGCTGGGTTGCTTCTTTGGGTTCGCTGGGAGGACTGGTGGCACTCCCTTTCTGGGGAGGCGTCTGGTTTGGCTGTGCCGGGGGCTGGGACTGAGGTGGAGGGGCCTGCTGGAGGGGGGCTGCCCGCTGCTTGGGCTCCAGGGCTGTAGCAGGGTCTGGGGCGGAGGGCGGGGGCTGCGGTTGTGGAGGCGTTTCGCTGTGAGCAGGCTCCTCCTTTAACGCGAGGTTGGGATCGCCCTCTGAGGGGGGACTCTTGACCGGCTGCTCCTTTTTGTCAAACATTTGTTTTTCTTTCTTATCTTTCTTAGCTGCAGAAAATAAAAGAGAAAGAACATAATAGCACTTCCATCCTCCCCTGCAGGCAGACAGTAGGTTCCCCCTATAGGGAGTGTTGAAACAAATCATTCACCTTTCCCTGGTTTCTGGAGGAACATCTTCGCAGGCATCCACTGCAGATTCTGGCATTTCCTCTCTCTGTGAGACAGAACACATATGACACCATTCTGCAGATAAGTACTTGCACCCTGTAAAGCGTGTTTTGGATGACGAGCACCGCAGTCGGAGAGCAGGACTCACTTGCAGCACTGCTTCTTGATGTTGCGCCCCCCGAATTTGGGCTTGTCCAGACAGTTGGCGCAGACGCCGCAGTCGTCAGGGACCTGGCAGCCGGCGCACTGCCCGCAGCGGCGCGAGCGACGTCCCGCCCGCGCGGGGGAGTCCGGCAGCACCCTGGGCCTCATCGCTGGCCTTGCCAGAGCGACCGGAGCCTCCGCTTCCTCCGAGCCTGCCACCGAGGACTTATCTACAAACCAGGGAGGGAGAGAGAGAGAGGGAGAGAGGAGGAGAGGCGACAGTAGAGAGAGAATGGGTCCGAGTCTTAGGAGCATACCTGGGTTAAATACGTAATTGTTTTGTATTCAAATACTTTTATAAACTTTGCCGAGCTTGTCTGCTGTATTGGAACCTATTAAATACTGTCAAAAAATGTGAAAACCCCACATTCTAGTCTTCAGGCAAGGTCAATCGAGCACAGAAAAGTATTTGAATGCAAAAAAAATATTTTTTTGACCCAGGTCTGCTTAGGAGGATAACCCAGTTAGGATGTGGGTCAGATAGTGTGCGAGGGCAGGGTTCTCACCATCATTCCCTATGGAAGACAGGATGTTCTCCCTCTCCTCCCAGGGCAAGGCACTCAAGGTGGGCAGGTCATCAGGGAAAACAGCGCGGTTTCTGCCCAAAGCCACAGCAGCACGGCGACACACGTGCTTAATGCGTGGGCCCCGGCCTGGCATGTCCACAAAGTCCTGCTCACACAGAATCAACAGCATACACTCAACAATTAACATGACACTGGTCAACAACGTATACAATCAGCATTACACAATCGACAACACAGTCAGCAGTGCCTAATCAACACTACTCAATGTTAATACTATCAGCAACACAGT
Organism: Conger conger; assembly: GCF_963514075.1. Classification (NCBI taxonomy): domain Eukaryota; kingdom Metazoa; phylum Chordata; class Actinopteri; order Anguilliformes; family Congridae; genus Conger; species Conger conger. Next base: position 31,933,180 of record NC_083772.1, on the reverse strand, counting down.
CAAAATGATATATATCCTTGCGTCTCAACAAAAGCACACCAGCATTATCAAACCTTCTGCTCTTTGAGGTCATGAAATCTCGGGACCTGTTGAGATATGCAGCAGATATCTAGAACACGCAGCAAAATGATCTATATGGATCGATAGTACTCTGGGTAAGCACAAACATACCTTTATTTCATTTTTGAGTGAATTGCCTGTCAAATAACTCCAACACACTCATAGTAGCACGTGCGCTTACCTGTGCTTTAGGTGGCTCTGTGGTCTTCACGGACCTGCCCTTCTCCATTTTACACAGCTGAGCTTTGGCCTTCTTGAGGAGTCCCGTAACCTGCTGCCTGCCCTCCGGAGCCAGGGCAGGGTCAAGAGTAGGGGCGGGGGACTGCTGGGATGGGGGACTCGCTCTCTCTTCTTTCTCTTCTTCTTCCTTGTCCTCCCCCTCTCCCTCCTCGTCTTCCTCCTCCTCCTCCTCCTCTTCCTCCTCAGCCCCATCTGCAGCCTTGCCGTTTTTGGATGACGGCACCCTGAGTGTGGGGCAGGCAGGGGAAAGGTCAGCGACCGCCTCGTGTCCAGGGCCTATGGCGGGCAGGCCTTCTGCGATGTTGGGATTTTTGGGTGTGGAACACAAAGGAGGTTCCTCAGTGTCGTTACCTCCCGCAATGAGGGGACTGAGTGCCACCCCCGAAATGCCCGCAGAGGCAACAGCCATCCCTCTCCTCTCACACTCTTTCTCTATCTCTCTTTTGTTCTCTTCAACATTTTGCTCCTCTGTGTCCTTCTCCTTGACAAGCGTTTCCTGGGGTGACAAGGGCGCCTTCTCCTTCCCTCCCAAACCTTGCCCTCGGCCAGCTGCCGCGAGGCTGGACGCAAACATGAGGAGCGTTGAGGAAGATGATGAGGAAGAGGGCCTGTGGATGGTGGGCTCAGTTGGCAGACTGGTGGGCCGAGTGATAAAGGTGCTGAAAGATGCAGGGGTTAAGGCACGTGTGGGGAGGGGGCTGACAACAGAGTTTCCTGGTTGCAAGGGGCCTTTTCCTGCCGGTGCTCCTGACTGGCTGCTCCGGGTTGTCATGGAATGCGAGGGCGTCCGGAGCTGACCCCTCCTCCTGCGGCGCGCTCCTTGGCCAATGAGGGACTGGGCCCGCAGCTCGGACAGCGAGGCCGCCCGGGGCCGAGGGATGGTGACGGACTCAAAGATGCGGGAGTGCGCCTCGCTGGGCGTGAAACGGGGGGCTCGGAGAAGAGGCCGGACCTTGTGGAGCGGGGGTCGGAGTTTGTGAAGGGGGACCCCAAAGCGGGAGGAGGGCTGTAGATGGTGGTGGGGCAGTGGTGGGTAGAATCCCCCTATCGCGGTGCCCCTGTTCGGAGCGGTGAAGGTTGAACCCGCCCCCACTCCGGCACATGGGGGCAGCAGTCCGACGTCTTGGGCGGTGAGTGGAGGAGGCTGGAAGTTATCGAATACAGGCTTGCGGATAAGCCCCTCCTTGGCGTATTTGGCGGAGGAGAAGCACTGGCGTGGGGCGACGGCAGAGGTCCAGCGGAAGGTGGGCTGGCGCAAGATGGAGCGCTGATGGTCCTGCAGGGGGGAGAGCACTGGCGGGGGAGGCAGGAAGGGGGCCATGGGGTGGGGCATGACCCAGGCGGGGTGGTGGTGTGGGCGACGCTCCCCAACAGCAGAGGTGGGGGACGTGGCCCGCAGGGTGTGGGGGGGCGCTAGGAGGGGGGGAGGGGGCAGGGAGGATGACGATGCTGAGGGGGAGACCTGCTGGGATGAGGAAGACCGCAGGAGGCCCGTGGCTGGGCTGATGAAGCATCTCCTCCTCCCCCTCCTGCCCCGGCCGAACGTCACCGTCCGGCCCCGCTCGGAGCCGGGGGGTGGGGGACGCACCGGGGGGGGCGGGGACTGCGCCTCACTGGAGGAGTCAAGGCTGGGGCTGCTGGAGCGGGAGGAATGCTGGGAAGCTGTGCTGCTGACCGTAGAGCCCGCGGGCGGCGGGGCCACGCCGGCAATGCAGGCCGCAGCCCCAGCAGGAGCAGAGGCACCTGGGATGGCGGAGGCCGGGGAGGTAGGCAGGGGGAGGGAGGCAGAGGGAGCAGCATCCAGACGGGCCATTTTGGCATGGGGTGGCGGAGCCCTGAAACCCATCTCATCCTCCATGAACCGCTTTGGGGTCTTAATGACACGCATGGAGATGGTGCTGACCACAGGCATTCGGAACTGGCGAATGTTCTTCAGCTGGGTCCACCTCCTCCTCATTGCCCTGTCCCGGCCGGGCCCGCCCGGACATCCCCTCACGGCCACCCCCTTCTTGGCGCGTTGCAGCAGCTGCTTGGCGATGGCAGCATCGCTGCGCCGGGCAGGTGGAACCATGCACGCTGGTTTTACGTGCCGCGGGCTCTGCCGGACCCCCAGGAACCTCCTCAGTGCAGCAGGCGCTGGGGAACTGTTGGAGGCGGAGTCTGTGACCTCATCAGTAGTTTGTGTTGTCCTGAGTTTTAAATGCTGAGGAGTAGGAAGGTCTAAATCCCCAAGGGCCTTTTGTTTTGGTCCTACCCCCATGGAGGGCCCCGAGTGGCCTGAGGCACTGGGGACCGCCGCCCTGAGTCGCTCCGCGGATGGGGGACGCCCCCGTCTTCGCCGTGGTGCCACAGGAATAGCCACCCCCTTCCTTCCAACTGCCCTGAGGCTGGACTTCAGCTTCACTTTGGTCCTGTGGAAACGTCGATCCATGGGGGTGCCCCACTGCCTCTCCCTGTCGCCCTCGGGCACATTTTGGCCGCAAACCCACCCCCTTTTGCCCGGCCGCCCTCCGCCTTGGTGCTCCCCTGCACCCGCATTACCACTCTGGGCAGACCTAGGGGGACGGCCTCTCCTCTTCTGTCCAGACACCAGGGGCCTTTCTGGGGACCCATTCACCTTCCCTGAGGCCTTATCCGGTGACCGGCTGACCGCCTGGGGCTTTTCGTGAGAAGGGAGCGGAGGAACCGCTGGAGTCCGACGAGGCCTTCCCCGGGGCTTTTTCTCAGGGGCGGTCTTGTCTGTTACAAAAGACAAAATCATTCTTTGATACGTAAGAAGAAAGAACAAGAATATGACAAATCATTTGTAATATGTATGTGTTACATAACTAAGTAAGGAAGTAAACTTTATTTATATAACACCTTCCTCGACACTCAGTGCTTCACAAGCAGAACATGGATGAATAAACATGGATAAAACATGAGAACATTTTGACTGGCTTACAGACCCAACACAAAATAGATAAAAGCCAGTCTGAAAAGGTGGGACTTAAGCTGCTTTTTAAAGGAATGAACAGAGCCCACACATCTTAGGTCCAAAGGGAGGCGATCCCAGAGTTTTGGGGCAACCATTTCAAATACTCAATCACCATTCCTTTTTCGAGGGACAGCCAACAACCCTTGGTCACAAAACCTAATAGACTTACTAGTAATATAAGGTTTCAGTAAATCACTAAGGTAGGCAGGTGCCTGTCCATACAAGCTTAATATGTGATGACAAGACACTTATCTTAAAACAATATCTGTGTACATTGAGAATATTAAACTGTTAAATAACAGAACTGGAGTTCTAAAATTCATTCAATTTTAGATTGACTGTGTAAATGTATACTTGGGAGTTCTTGACATGTCAGTAAGACCACACCTGCAGGAGGTCTTGGAGAGCTCTGTGTTCTTCTGTGTTCATTGATCGAGCCAAATCCACAAAACTCCTCTTCCTAAGGGAGGGAAAAAACAAGTGTAATCTCTGCAGTCAGCACAACTATAACACTGTCTATAGAGGCAAAAATATGAAAATAAAATGGAAAAGAAATGGTTCGTGAGGAAATAGTAGAGGGGGAATATTTTCATAACACAATATCTCAAACAATAAAGAACTGCCTTTTTTCCTTATATTGCTATATATTGATTATATCAACAAGCGCCACCTACAGAGAAAGTGTGGCACACTGCATAGGGATCCATGAAGGAAATTGAAGACTAAATCTGAGAAAATGAATTCCACGTTCTATTTTAATGACAGCATTACGTTTTTCCAAATGTATCTTGCAATTGGAAGTTGAGGTGAATGCTAGTAATCAGTACGGAGACATGTTTTCCCCGATGTATGTGTGCAGTGATATATATTTCACATAGCGCTTCATGCTTTTCAGCCTATTGCTGCCATATTATAATAAAACGAAAACACTGACTAAAACACAGAAAAGCGTTTTATGGCACGTTCATATCGGCAACAATGGTTGCATGGCTCATATACTCAAAATAGGCAGTGATGCTTGCACGTGTGCGCGTGTGTGAGTGTACACAGGCAGCCCCGCCTAGTTTGACCATCTCGCGTAGTAATAAACACGAGCGGGGATTAAAACACACCTTAGTTTAAATCCAGGGTTCACACATCTTAAAGTAAATTACCAGGGCAAAAAAAATATTCCGTCACCATCACTAGCAGTTTTATTAAATTGAAAATAATGGGGAAACTGCATCACACTCTCGGTACACTGTCTCGTACAGTAATCACGTGCAGTTGGTAAAAGGGGAGAGGCGTCGGGAGTTACAATAACACACCCCCTGCAGTCAGGTCTGTCAAGGAGCGCGTGGCTTTTGTATTTTGGACGCAAGCAGGTGTATTTTAGCGAATGTTAACCGTTTTCCCCAGTTTTGAATGTGCTTCTGTCGTTTTCTCGAATCGTTATGTGTCTTATTTGACATAGATAACCACATTTCTAAATTATCTTTGGTACTACGCACTACCTTTGTCATTGTGAAAAAACATGTCCACCTCCCATTTTGCTATGCATCAGCATTAGCTCGTAGCCGTAGTAGTAGTGAAAGATGGAAGTAGGCGTGCCCCTGGAACGAGGGGTGTTGGTGTTTTACGTATGATCTTTACTACACCAAGCAATTGGTACCATGAAAATAGGCAGTTATAAAACAGTCAAAATAATAAAGCATTTTACTAACTTAGGATAATCGAAATTACTTGAAGGAAAAAGACGCTTGAAAGCAAACTGATATTTCATAGAAAGCGCACCAAATGTACAGAATACACCAGTACAAACAATCCTTGGTTTCACAGCTGTTGTTTTTAGCATACTAGCTAGCAGTTCAAAAACAATGATCAGCTGAAGTTCGCATCTTATGCGTTTATGCTCAATCGCTTAAGCACAATTACATATTACAAAATACACTCGGTGCTAGAACCGTGATTCATCAGCCTCAGAGCCCACAAGCGACAGAATCCAAGTTGACGTGTTTTGTTTTTGAACAGTGCTTCCGTCCCAATGCAGTAAGGACCGCACACAGCGACTATACAAAGAACATAGCTAAGGTTGGTTATATAGGCTACGTTATCCGTCCACTCATTTCGCTATAAGGAGCATAACGAGCAATAAGTTCCGTTTAGTCGGAGTTGATATGGAGTTGGTGAGCTTGCTGGCTAGCCAAGAGATGCAATCTGTTACTTTTTACATGCAGGTAATAAAACCCAGGCAAAGCCGCGACAATAGCCCGTTGGCTAATGTTAGACAACAATAAATCTAATATTAAGGACAAAGTTATAGATCTTATGTGACGAGCTACGTTTCAATTGGCTAACTACATTCATTATCTATACGATGTGCTCAGTGATGAATAACTTGAACATTTACAGCACACCAGCAACTAGCTTGCTGTTCACCTGGTTCCCATCAAAATAGCTTGGAGGATATAACGATTTTGTGTTAAATCTAACCTCGATAAGTAATAAAAACAACCCAATCTGAAATAATGTGAAATATAACGAAGCCAATTGTGTGATCAAATACCCTAAGTAACTAACATAGCTAAGTGCTAATGTTTGGGATAAAAGAAAACGGTGCAGAGGTAGCTAACTTCAGCTAGCCAATACGCTATCCAGGCAATAAAGTTGGCTAGTTCGTATATTAGTTATCGCTACATCAAATGTTTGATTTGAGCATCACCACCGATATTAACAAGCTAAACCACATGCCAAACTCTCAATGCTGGATAATCAGAGCTGCTCTCTCTCAACCAGTTCTTACCTCCCCGCTGCTTGAACCACTCGTCTCCCCTAAAATAGCCCGAAATTTCTGCAGGTTGTTGCCGATGGCAGCAGAGACTTGCAGCGCAGCATCAAAGCCCAAACCAAGCCCATTCGTGTTCGGGTGAGTATCAGTAACAGTTCGGAGAGCAGCAGTGAGCCGGACCCGTCCCGCTCTCCTCCAGCTGCCCGAGATGCTATTTCCACCGGGCCGAGCAGGGAATCGCCACCGACAGCTGTGCGCCATTTTACAGTCTAACTGCTTGCCCCAAGATCGGGGGGTAGTGTGGACGCAGCCCGAATCCTGTATTTTCAACAAACAACCATCAAACTAACATGACTAAGGTATGACGCATCCATGTTACGGGGTATACCTAGGGGCAATACTTGCCCAAACTGTGCGTTTGTACATCATTCAAATCCAAACTGTTTTATTTATTTATTTAAACAGTTTGCGGGATTGTTCTCCGGCCAGAGCGATGATTCCGAACTCCCCCAGTTATTCTGGGTACGTGTTCCTTCTTCTCCAGGCTCAAGGGATGCAAGCACGTGGCTGGCTGGTCCATGTGGGTCTTGTTTGTTTCTCAGTTCAGTTTAAGATGCCTTGTCCTGCAAAACAAGTAGTTTTCTGTTTTTCCGTGCACAATCACAATTCGCATAACAATACAATTAACTAATTTGCGCCTGAAATTACATTTCCACTGTAGTTCATTCCTGACATAATTTGACTAATGTCCTAATGTATGATAGTCTATGACAAGTTTGGTCCTCGTATGCGCTACTCTTTACATAGATTATATGACTGAAAAATGAAAAACATTGTACGCAAATTTGATTTGTGTATCCTAGTTTCATACACATACTAATGGCATTCTTCTTGGCTGGGCATTGCGATTAAGGTAAGAAAAGCTGGTTTCCCTTCCATGACATCTATACATCTGGGGACCATGGCATCAGGACCCCCATTAACATGGAGCCTTCCCCAACACTAGCATGTCTTCCAGTTCTGAATCTATCTTGTAAGACTAAGGGTGTCAAACTGAAGTTCATGAGGGCTAGTGTCTTCTGACATTTGTAGTTCAAATTCAAGTCGGTACATTTTTAATTACAAGCTGGTGTACCCTGTACGAATATCTTTTCAATGCACACTCATAGGCTGCCAGGGAATGCCAGCCTGCAAAACAATTGCACCTCATTTCACCAAATTGCAAAAAGCCTGTTGTGCAAAATGTGTGCAGTCATTTTGTGAGTACCCTGCGGTGAAGAAAATTGCCAATATGGAATTTTACACAGCCCAAATCAAAGATACTGGTTGGGATATATTTTCAGGCTTTCACCAACACAAAAAAAGGGTGTGGTCCGGATCTTCCCAGAAAAAAGGATACTTATGCCGTTTCAATATAAAAAAGCCCAATCCCCTCTTTATTGGCACTGCACACCAACCATTTTAAAGGACAAAGGAACATTTCCAGGCCCTTTAGCCACTGCTAACTCATTTGATCTGAGTCTGGGCACCAAGCCAATAGGGCATAAAAGATAAAATGAAAATGAATGAGAAAAGAAAAACACAAAGTTGAAGCAAACACCATGAGATTTAATAAAATCTTATAATACACGCATTATGCAGAATTCCTTGTTTTTTTTTTTTACAATTTATTTGTACAGTTTTGCTTTGATGACAATACATAGTTTATTCATTTAATTATATACTTTAAATTAAATTATTGAATAGTACCACTTTCACGCTGATATCCCTCCTATTGCAGCCTCTGATTTGTTTAGTCACCCTACACAAACATGCCAAAGGCTATAGGCAGCATTAATGGTGCATTTGGCTGAATCAACAGACTCAACTGAACTAAAGCGCTTTTTAGTGAAAATCCCCACTGTACATTATTTAACATCAAAGATAAAGATCATCTACCGTCTAGTCAGGTTGTCTCTTATCACAACACATTTTTTTAAAAACTCAATCTGTCAATCCAGGACCAAAACCTCTCTCCTGTCAGTTATGAAAAACTGATTAGATAATATCTTCTGAATTCAGAAAAGAGGTTTCCTTTTACCACTAGACATTGCGGAGTATGCCACACGCAAAAAAACACAGCTGCAATTTATTTTCCAAGTTTTCATAATCACTTGTCTTCAGTTCACACCTGCATATTACAATTGGCTTTACATGGGTCATTAATATTAATTTATTGGGGAAAACATCAATAACAAGCATAAGGACTACAGTAAACAAAGCAAGTGTATTACATTTTATGTTGCAGTTGAATTTTTTCCTCAGTAAGGAGAAATGAGCCAAGACAATAAGCAAAGAAGAAAGCCTGTCCAAGTCAGGCCACATTAAACTCCAAACCATTACAGCTGAAGATGGGATAGCGATTGCTTTAGTTAACTGGAGAAATAACAGATGCACTCTGAACAATGGGATAAAACCAGGTTTATACTGAAATGCATAGCACAACCTAGTCTTAACACATTAACTACAAAAGAAAAACAGAACTGCAAAGCAGCCCTGAAGTGACATTCTTAAATAATAAAAACACTAATGATTCCTTACATCTCACTTAGAACTGAAAGATCATGATTGTAGTTAACAATTCAAAAATGTAATACCATTTAACATTAAAGAACCCAAATATTTAATATAGATAGAATTAATTTTACAACTGATGTGAGGCTGCTTCCCCATTTATTATTGTAATGTTATCATTACTTATACTCCCCACTCATGCATGTAAGTAGTATGTATTCTCTCATGTTCACTTCTCTTCTTTATTTCATAAAATAATTACTCTGACAAAATAGCTGTTCACTGCTGAAATAACTGATTTGATTTCAAAACATACTGGATGTTTGACAGAGGGCACAACTCTACTACAGACCTAGACTCCTACAGATCATCAGGGTCACTCATATGCTTCAACCTCAGATATATACCTTCTGTAAAGGAAATTAAAACACCATTTCAGGTTCCCAGCCCAGGGTAGAGTGGTCTGTGTTAAAAGGGGCTTTAGGCTGACTGTTTTGCTCCTCCATTCATCCATTAAGATGAATCTTTTCAGCATTCATTCAGATAATTAATTACTGTAATCACATTTTCAAAATTAACGGGATTCCATGGAACAATGAAAAATAAACATACATCAATATGTCATATACAGAAATTATTCGTTAAAAAAACAAGACATTTTAAAAGTAAAAATAAGATGTACGTTACAAAATATATCAATCATCACTTCAAAATGCTGATCAGTTTTCAAAACCGTGCATCATCCAGTGTCTGTGCAGAATAGCACAAATATTAACGACTGATATACTTCCTAACATGCGCCTTGCATTAAATACATAAATTATATTGAGAAATGTATAAGGGAACATGTTTATTTTTTTGTTAAGATGCCGGCTGCCTGGAATCGTCTATGTTAGACGCCATGACTTAGCAAAGAGCCCGTCTCAGATTACACAGATTGCTGTGCTGTAGGATACGAGCAGACTGTGTACTTCTAAGACTCATCAGTTACTGCAGACAACAGTGTGAAAACCAGAATGGTACCAGAATGGTAACACCAGTGACTTCCTCATCATCTACAGTAAAAGGGCATTATGCAACTGATGAAATATTGATATTTGGGGGGGGAAGCAACAAAAAACAAAATGAGATATACAAATCCTTTGTGATACTTTATACAAATGATAGGTACAACTAATGTACAGTAGAACTATAAGTAGGAATCAATTCAAATCAATTATGAATTTGGTACTTCCTCCTAACATATGTGTCAAAGCTGAAACCTGCCTCTGAAACATCACTTTTGGCACTCTTAAAGGAAACTGGAAAGTCACACATTACTGCTGCATTTGTTATATTGGCTACTCTTTGCCAACCGAGTACACCTATATAATTTCATAATTTTTTCCAAGTGTGTGTAATTGTTTTGTGCGCATGTGCATGTGCTTGCATGTGAGACAGAAAGGCATTCAGGCAAAGAGCATATAGTAGAAAAACATGAAAAAGAATCTGTCCTCTTCTCATGTTACGGTTCTGTACAGAAATTGTAACTGTGTAGCCCGGGTCTGTAGCCTTCCACTTTACCCAGCAGGGGCTCTGAAGACTCAACTCACTCAGATGACTGGCCCACTCTGCTGGAGGATGGAGGTGGGGGAATATCTTCAGGGCAGACAGAGCGGTCTCAGTGACTCTGTCCAGGGGAAAGGAAAGGTATGGGGAGGTGTGGGGTAGTATTATGGGGCATTGTGGGGCAGAAGCGAGGGAGTTCTCTATCCGCTGGGTCCCATGTGCAGTCGCTCCTGTTTGCGCTCAGCCAGCCACTGCAGGATCCGCTGCTTCAGATCCTCGTTGGGCCTGATCTGGTCCATTGTGAGCGGGCTGCGGTTGAAGGGATCCGTCTGATCACTGTGGAGAACAGAGGGATTCTGGGATCTGGCCTGCAATCTCACCTCAAATACAACACACCCGTTATCAATGTGTGTAGATAAGGAAACACACATGTGGAATTAGAGCCTGAAAAGGGCTGCTTGTTTTCCACATCAACCGACGACCATCATTCACATTGTTAATATTACATTTTAAGAATAAGTATGCTTTAATGTAAATTGTACGCTTGCTTTACAACAATCTCGCTATGTTTTTAAAATCTTTTGTGAACTGTATTTTGTTCTAGCCCTTTGTGATATCAAACATTGTAGACTTCCCATTTGTGCTAAAACATGGCACATGTCTACCTTTGCTAGAACAGCTTAATCTCAGAGTTGATGTAGCCTTGAACTAGCATTTATGCCTCTTCAATCTCCTTATCATGCAGTGCACTAGTTATCTTAACAAATAAAGCACATTAAAACAAACTAGAGGAATGCAAGTATTCATTCCAATGAGTGATTCAAATTCATCAGTGTATTTGGACTTAGTTTTCAACAAGCAACAAGTCCTGAATGACCATTGTCAAAGGGTTCACAAGGTCTTAATAGGAGATATGAATCCAGTATGAAATCTCTCACAGATGGTGCGTCCACCAGTACAATATGGAAGCCTCCGGACGTCTAGGTACCCCAGCAGGTAACAATGCGATGGTGGACCAAACAACAGTGATGCGTGAGAATGAGCTGAGCTCGGAGGTGAAGTGTGAAGAGGATGCAGCAGAGACCTCAGCTCGGAGGTGAAGTGTGAAGAGGATGCAGCAGAGACCTCAGCTCGGAGATGAAGTGTGAAGAGGATGCAGCAGATACCTGAGCAGGTGGCGTGCGATGGTGGAGCGGTCAACGGTGACGTGCGAGGATGGCAGCAGAACGGGGTCCTGCATCACGGTGGACATGATGGGGTCCAGGAACTCATCTGGAGCATCAGAGTACGTCTCCTCCTCCTGCTGCTGCTGGTCTGCCAGGGACTGAGTCAACACACATCACTGAGACTGAGACTGAGTCAACACACATCACTGAGACTGAATCAACACACATCACTGAGACTGAATCAACACACATCACTGAGACTGAGTCAACACACATCACTGAGACTGAGACTGAATCAACACACATCACTGAGACTGAGACTGAATCAACACACATCACTGAGACTGAGACTGGTAAACAATGCACATTAACAGAGACTGCCAGAGAAAAACCCCATATCTGCAGTGACTGAAAGTGAGCTGGGGAGAAAGGCAGCGTGAGCTCACCTTGATCTTGTCTGCCAGGAGACTGAAGGACACGATCATGTCTCCCGGCTTGTTGATCTTCTTCAGCACACGCACGGTCTGGGAGAAGAGGGTAGGCGAATAGGAGCGGCCATCTTTCGGCACAGTGGCACAGAAATTCTCCTCATCCCTGCAAACCGTACAGAAGCTTTCATGAAAATCACACGTAAAGGCAAAGGGTACAGTGCACGGACATGGGTAAGTGTTTTTTCCTTAAATTGGTTCTTTTTATTTTGGATGAGTTAAACCAACCTGCAATTTTCATTAAAACAAAGTAATGATCTTCAGGGAATTTGGTTTCATGCTTCTGCATTATATTTTTTGTCTTTTTAATATTGTGGCGGCTAAGGATATTGTGCAAAGAGAGCTTATACGAATGGCTTATTAAATATGAGCTAATAAGCTAATTGAGCCAGCCGTGAATGTGGCTTTGTCTCTGTACCCACCAGTTGCTGAGAAAGCCTCTTAGCCACAGCATTGATATTTAGCCCAGTGATGTCATCAACTGTGAGAAAATGGAGGCATGAATGGAAGTTAGACCTACCCCAGGTGGAGGTAGATGGTGCAGATGTCAGAGACCAGCTGCTGGGGCTTAAAGTCAAACTCACTGAAGTCCTTCACTTTAAGGGCACCCATCTTGGGCCCCACCAGATGCTGCAGGAAGTAGTTGAGCATGGAGATTATCCTCTCAGCCAGGAAGGGGTGGACAAACAGCCCCTTAATCTCTGAAATACCAAAAAAACAGCAATGCTCTTCAGCTAAATATGTACGTTTCAGCGAACTTTTGAATGACGTATCTCCATGGGAAAAAACTGTCATGTAACGCAGGAACTTATATGTAAATATCACTTATCAGGGCTCTGCAGCGCACCAGTTGTAGGAGCGTTTGCTCCTGAAAACTGATGTGTGCTGTATGTATGAATGAATGTAACTGGAAATTTCTTTTAGGAGCACATCTACTTTCTAGCATGCTTTAGCGTGCTCCTAAATCTTTTCACTTTGGAGCACGTGCTCCTCGGGAGAAATGTTAGCCCTGCTTATTATCACTGCGGAGACTGCCGCACGTCAGAGGGAGAACAAAACCCTGTCTTACAGACGATGTCTCACACCTGTGGAACACAGCCAGTCTTACGCCACAACAACACCTCTCACCAGACGTGAGGAAGGCCAGAGTGCCGATGGTCTCGTTGGACATGATGTTGTGGAAGCGTCCCAGCTGGCCGAACATCTGCAGGCTGGACTCCTTCTCGCGCCGGGCGTCGGCCGCCAGCCCCTCCCACTCACCGCGGTCCCTCTCCAGCTGCAGGAGCTTGATCTTACTGAGGTACTGCCGGGGACAGGAGTGACCGTCAAACGCCCGCCTCGTGCCAAACACTGCCAGCATCCAGGATCGTCCTGACACGGACCCCGAATGTACTCCTCTACAGTTACACGAGATCTCAATCCCTTAATGCATGGCTTCGTTCCTATAAAGCCTGTATCACGTTCTCATGCGGTTAACTAACTCAGCATGGCAATCAGTGGCAGTGACCCAGTTAACAACGGTTTTACTGAAGGCACCACTCACCACTCTTTCCCAGTTCTAATTAAGGTACCTGCTCACATTTTCTAGGTTAAGTTTGGTCCATACGTACATCTCAGTGGAAAAAACCCCCTCAATAACGAACATTCACTCCTTCAATAGTACTTCCTGTACCTGTATGGCCTCATCCAGTAGGAAGATGGCATCGTTCATCAGCAGGTTCAGGAACCTCAGGAAGAGAGGGGGATTCATGGCCTCCAGATTCTCTGCTGCGTCCTCAGCCAAATGCTGTGATTATGTAAAACACCAGTATATCACTGTTTTATTGCTGTTCATATCAGTACTTTATTGCTATTGTAAAAACCATTATATATCACTTCACAGCTTTGGTAATATGAAACACTATTACATCATCACTTCATGACTGTAATAGTACACCATCGCAACAGCACTTGACTGCTACTGTAAACACCATTACATCATCACTTAATCACATCATGTGGGGTCATGAATAAAGGCAGTGTTGCCGTCATGTACAGAGCAGTGTTGTGTAGATTAGGTAGGGCATACATCCTGTATAAAGCAGCCTGCAGTGTAAATGTCAAGTGTTGGGTATAGTATATACTGTACGTTTTGTATAAAGCAGTATGCAGTGTGTACTGTATGTCATGATGTGAAGGCCATTCCTACCTTGATGCTCTGCCTGTAGCTGTCCTTCCCCCACATGTACTTCAGAATCGGGTACATGGGCCTCCGGTAGTTAAACTTCTGCTCAAACTGGTGGGGATCCCCTGGGAAATGAGCAACAGAAGGGCATCTGGGACAGATTCTGTGCACATCACCTAAGCTTAAACATCTATTCACTGTCTACACAGCTCCAGGTCCAAGTAACAATTACACCGGACAGGAGATGATACAGCTTTACGCTGGTTTGTAAACACAAACGTGACCCTAACCACAAATGCTGCAACAACCTTTTCTTCTGCACGCGTAAGTACACACACACACACACACACACACACACACACACACACACACACACACACACACACACACACACACACACACACACACACACACACACACACACACACACACACACACACACACACACACACACACACACGCAGCTCCTGTTTACCAGTGAACTCGATGTCCACAAACACGGTGATCAGAGCCTCAGCCAGGTGCGGGGCGTGGGAGTATTCGCAGAAGACCCGGTGCCGCTGGAACATGATTGGCTGGGTTAAACCAGGTGACACAGGCTCCAAGTGGGGCATCACTGCTTCCAGTACCTCCGCCAGCTTGGCCCGCAAATGAGGGTTCTTCATCCTGTAAATGACCGGGTCAGACGGTTATTTTGAGCACAGAAACAGAGCCCAGAAGAACCATGAAGCAGGATTTTTCAGTTAGCTGGATAAGTTCAGAGAGTAAAAACAGCTGTTCTTGATTTTACTCTGTGATCTTTATCTAGCTATTTCCGGAATTCTGCTTTGTGATATACCCCCAGGCCTCCGTCTCCTCACCTGTCCACGTTTCCCATGAACACGGTGATGAAGTTAAGGACCTGCTCCAAATTATCGGCCGAAGACTCCAAGACCTCATCGGCAAACCGCCGCAGGAAAATGAAGAAATCCCCCATGTTCTCCGCAAAGAACTCTGGGAAACACAAAAATAATGTCAACAACAATGTGGTTTCGCCATCGCTGAAAAATGCAAAACAAAATGTGTTTGCTATCCTCGCAGATTGGCCAATATCAGCTTGCCAATCTGCGATACACCCTTTGTCATTTACATACTCTAACATACTTTAATCTCTAACCAGCACCAGAGTAAACATGGAGTAACGTATGAAATTAAAAAACGGATGGGAGTGTTGTAGGCGTTGTGCAATAGGGGTTGAGTATAGCGGTGCACATGCAGTGGGAATGCGGGGGTACCTGGGACATAGCAGAGCAGGCTGTGCTGTAGGGCTGGGAGGGGAAAGAACAGCGGGGTGTGCTCTGGGCCCTGGTTGTTAAGGCTGAGTTGTACCAGCAGGGCGGCGGTAGAGGCCTGGAGGTTGAGGCAGCCCTGCAGCATGCCGGGCTGGGTGGCGGCCGCTTTGGTGGACAGGTACACGGTCATGAGGCGCTCAAACTGCTCCCGCAGCTGTTCGGCAGCCGCACCCCCGCCGTGCCCGGCATCCCGCCACGAACCTTGCAGTCTGTGCAGAGACTGGTTCATCTTCACCATCTGGTCATGGAGTCTGAGACAGACACACACACACACACACACACACAACACAGTGACTCATGGGGTCTAAGACAGATACAGGGTGTGGACCGCAGCATGGCGTGTGTTTCGCGTTTCATGAAGACCAAGCACAGGGCTAGTGGGGTAAGGATGATGCTGACAGACAGAAGAAGAGTGTGTGTGTGTGTGTGTGTTACCTGTGGAAGCCCAAGTGCAGAGTGAGCTGGGTAAGGATGAGGTTCTCAGTAAGGAGGCTGTAAGACTGTGTAAACTCTACATCATGCTGAGGAGGAGCAGGAATCAGGCAGGTCTCTTTGTCCAAACCTGAGAGAGAACCAAATGAACATAAACCATTAAAGAACATATTTCTCAAAGTATCTTATAACACTACATTATACTGCAGGTAAATGGTAAATGGACTGCAGTTATATAATGCTTTTATCCAAAGTGCTTTAGATGAGATAGATTTATATTTATATAGACATTTATATAGCATATCTATATACATTTTGTAGACACTCAAAGCGCTTACAGTGATGAGGGGGGAACTTGCCTCAATCAACACTAATGTGTAGCACGGCTGCCATTTTTGCACCAGAACGCTCACCACACACCAGCTTTACAATTAACGCCTCTCATACACACTCACACACCAGTGGTGAAAGGCTGCCAGGCACGGCACCAATCAGCTCGTCGGGAGCAGTTGCGGGTTAGGCGTCCTGCTCAGGGACACTTTGACACACCCAGAGCAGAGGACTGAACCGGCAACCCTCCAACTACCAGACAACACCTCCTGAGATAACATCAGCCCCATCGTACTATGTACCAATTTATACCTGTATACAGGACACTTCTGGGGGAGAAGTGAAGCGGATGATTGTTTCTCCGAGTGACCCCGTGGCTGGACGGGGGCCGGGGCGTGTTGAGGAGCGTTTGGGAGCGGCTCACCTCTGGCGTGAACGTTGCGGTTCCGCCGCTCCTCCTCGCTCAGGTCCTTCAGGGCGCAGTAGGTGGGGTTAAAGGTCAGCAGTTTTGGGGAGCGGGGCCGACAGAAGGGCTGGCACAGCTTGAGCAGTGCCGCGCCCAGGTTGAGGAAGAGCGCGTCCGAGGCGTACGTCTGCATGAAGATCTCGGGCATCTGGTTGGCCCAGATCTTGGCACGGCCGGCGTTGGCCTGCAGGCAGCCGCCCAGCCAGGAGAGCAGCAGGTGGCGTGTATCGCCCGACTGCTGCAGGAGGTTCTTCAGGACCTGGTACAGCTTCTCATGGTACTGCCCCATGAACTGCCACAGGAAGGACAAAGGGCTCACAGGAAGGACTAAGGGCTCACAGGAAGGACTAAGAGCTCACAGGAAGGACTAAGGGCTTACAGGAAGGACTAAGAGCTCACAGGAAGGACTAAGGGCTTACAGGAAGGACTAAGGGCTCACAGGAAGGACTAAGGGCTCACAGGAAGGACTAAGGGCTCACAGGAAGGACTAAGGGCTCACAGAAGCTCTGTGATTAACATTCATGCAAACAGTCAACCACTTGGGTCAAATACCGAATTGTGTTGATTCAATTACTTGATATTCTATGCTTTACTGAGGTTGTCTGGTGTATTGGAACCAATTAAATACTGATGAAGTGCAAACCCCGCCTTCTGGTCCTCTTGGTTAGCTCAATTGCACCAGGAAACAACAATCGAGCACAGAAAAGAGTCTAAATCCAAAGAAATTACGTTTCTGACCCAGGTATGCAGTCAACATAGCTCCGGACCTGCATCTCAGCCGAAAAGCTCACAGTGCCCCCACCTGGTGAATGTTGGACTCCTGGACTTTCATTTCTTGTGGACTGGAGCGAGAGGGGTTGAGGAAGAAGCCGTGGTTCTCCACCACACCAGGGGTTTTCAGCAGACAGGACACACTCAGTGCAGTCCCCAGAAGGGTTTTCTGGTACTGCAGGCCACTGTTTGGGTCCTTTGGCTGAATGTACTCCACTAACACCTGGGGGATGGGAAAGAGTGGCCCCCTCCTTAGTTATGTAAAGGTCCATCCAGGGCTAATTGCTTCAAAATAAAAGCGGTTTTAAATGATTGAGCCAGACCTTGGCGATGTCTTTCTGATGGGTAAAGTACAGCAGGATGTCCAGGTAGGAGTACAGCAGCAGCTGACACAGGTCCAGATCCTTCATCCGGCCGTGCAGGATGTCCAGAACCGGCACCATCACCTCCCCAAACGTGCGCACTTCCTGATCAACCAGCAGGGCGGCGATCACTTCCTCCAGAAACTCCACCACTTCCTCCAGCTCTGACACACATAACAGGAGGGTGCACATGACTCAAAGCACTGGGCACAGTGAAGAGAGCAGATACTGAAAGAGGAAATAGCTCAGAGCAAATTCAAATATGAGCATCTTTGAGCACCACTTCAAAATCAATTATTATTAATCTTACAATGCAGCTGTTATCTAAAAATGCCAAATCAGGATATAAGGAATATACCTTTGGCATGGACAAAAATTCATAATTATATTTAACATACATTATCCATTGTCATGTTCATATACATTTTCGGCAAATATTCCAGGTATACCATCCATTTCACAAAATGTCTAGTTAGACAATATATTCATAAAATACAGATAATTGTCATTGCTGGTGAGTGAGTGAATGTGTGAGAGTGAGATAAATGAGTAAATGAACGAGCACTCACGCGCTCCTCTGACTCCTTCCAGCAGCAGGTCTAGAAGTTGCTCGTACACATTCTGGCTGACGTAGATCTCTGGGGTGAGCAGGACCGTGCGAGCGTTGGACACGGTAAGGTTCTTGCAGCGAACAGCATATGACAGCAGCTTCTCTGGCACTTTAGTGACCTGTGGCAATCACAGGGGTACATCCTTTACTACCCTTCTGTTATTGGCAAACCCCAAGCCACCCTCATTTAGGAAATGAAGACAAATCTCTGCCACTTCCCACGATAGTCCATTTGTTTCTGAGGGGGCTTGGATCCCCATATTCAGCTGTAAAACTGAAGCACCTTCAGTGGATTTATGGACAGTTCCAGTAATGCTCTTACAAATGTCCTATTTGGGCAGCTCCTGCATATATACTAATATGTTCCCTAACACCACTAAGGTAGTGTAAGCTGGGTGGCCATGTGAGCGGGGCTGACCTCCTCCTTGGCTCTCTGGTAGCATGCGTACAGGTAGGGCACCGCACTCTTCTCCCCGGCGTGCCGTTCTGCCGACAGGTTAGCCACACTGCAGGAGGTCATGTAGATCAGGTGGTTACCTGGCTCCAGGAGCAGCAGCCTGTTGAACAGGGCCTGGAGACACACACAAGACACCCTGAATCAGTCAGAGCCTGGAGACACACACAAGACACCCTGAATCAGTCAGAGCCTGGAGACACACACAAGACACCCTGAATCAGTCAGAGCCTGGAGACACACAGCGCACTTTCACTGACCCGGAATCAGTCAGAGCCCAGAGATACACAGACAGCACACTCTCACTGACCCTGAATCAGTCAGAGCCTGAAGACAGAAAAAAGCTCTCTGATCAAGCACAGATCCTGGATCACTACCCAGGATCAGAAATTACTGGTGTTACAATTGGTAATATTACTATTAGTATAATGAATGGAATTCCACTAGTTCTTCTGTGCAACTGACCTTCCAGTTTCAACACTTTCAATCCAAAACCTGTCTCACCTGCTCAATATTATCCATGTCCAGCCAGTCCTGTCCATCAAGGTCAGCTGCCATCTCCTCCAGGTACACACAGCGAGGTGGGGTTCCATTACCCCCTTTCAGACTGGGGTCACCTGCACACACGTGCAAACAGAGACGCATGCACACACACGCACAAACAAACACACACACATATACACATATACACACACACACACACACACACACAAACATACACAGACAGCTCAGTCACTGCATTTTATGCAGAAAATACACTTAAGCCACAGGTATTATACGTTGCCTGACAGTATAGTTCAGCGGTGCACTGCTGACTTAGGTCACTCAATTGGCTTGTGCCCTCTGTGTGATGAGATCATCTTTACTAACTGGCAGGTTTTAAAATCATCAAGCGTGGTGTAACTCATAAACACCAATTATAGTCTATCTAACCAATTACAATACAGTATACAGTATGCCAAGGGCAGGATGACAGAACCCAATCACAGTACCACACTGATCAGAGTCACAGTAAAACCCAGCATCTCTCAGCATTATACACTCACACAGATCACTTCAGGAAGGCCTTCCTAAAGCCAATGTTTCATGGAGGCTGCAGGCAGTGCTAGTTTTCCTTCTGCTTCAACACTTAACTGATCCACTAAAGCAGCAGATTCACCCATTAATTTATCACTTTCTTGCCTGTTGATTTTAAATGGAAAATAAAAAACCAGTACAAAACCAGGACCAAGGATAGATGACTCTTGTACCAGAAACACACTGGACTGGTAATGTGTGTAAGGTGAGTGGCACTCACTGTTGTCGAGGGTGGTAATGTGTGTCAGGTGAGTGGCACTCACTGTTGTCGAGGGTGATGAGGAAGATCCGCTGGATCATGTGGTTGACATTGAGCTGCTCGCACAGCTCCTGCCGGGAGCGGAAGGAACGGCTAATCTCCGCCACCGAGTCGTCATTGTCATCGATGCTGTCAGACACCGAATTGTCCGAATCTGACTGGCTGTCCCCCGATGCATCCGCTGTAACACATCCCACAATCACAAACAAGTAAATGTGTGGCCACACACATACACACAAAATCTGTGTAAGACCACATACGTGCACACACACACCTCTCCTACAGAAACTACAGCATGCTCTTACAGCATCGATGAACTATACTGCTTGGACTTACATGGTGGATCTGGCTGGTGATGCTGTTTCTGGCCAGAAGCAAACTGCTTGGCATCGGCAAGGGAGCTGAAGAGCGCGGCAAAGGGGTTTCGGGAGATGTTCTGGTTGTTGTTGCCCTGGTCGGTCATCTCACCGGGGCAATTCCTCCATCCACAGCCACTGCCCACCAGCCTGAGTGCAGAGACAAGCACAGTGCAAGCCTCAGCAGACAGGCCCCTCACTGTGTGGTATGGGATGAGAATGTCTGGCTGCGGTGTATTCCTTCAGGTCGAATGGACTGGAAGGTGGAAGTGTATTTATGTCTGAGTCAGGGAATAAGGACAGACAGTGACGTCCGCTACACAACTCTGTCATTAAGAACTGGATAACACTGGGCAAATATTTTGAAGAAGTTCAGCAATGAAAGTATTACTTAGTGCAGGGGAGCATAAAAAGGGCTGATTGTAACTTATTTAATTAGCCCAATCATGTTCACTCAGTGACTACTTTATTTGGTTTTAATAGACCCATGTTTTAGACTTGGTCTTCTGTTGCTGTAACTCATTCAATTCAAGGTGAGCTTTTACCAGTCTGGCCATTCTTCCCCGACCTCTCTTACTAACAAGGTGTTCAGCAAGTGTGCTAAAGAACGTATAGAACTGTTAAACAACTTGGCGGATTCAGACTGATCCAATCATTGTCAACAAAGGAAAACTGTCCTCAACATCCTCAAATTTTCTAGCAATATATAGAAAGTTAGTGTCATTTAATCATCCTCGCTACTTACTAAGTTACACACCTTACACTTGAGGTAAGATAGCTAGACTAGCCATAATTTGCTGGCCTTTGATAGCCATGTTCAATATGACTGCTGCCAAGCAAAATAAAACAGAGGTCGCTAGGCAAAGTTGATATTGGTTTTGGTAGCTAGCTGGCGTTTTCGGGATGATTAACGTATTTAAACTAGCATTAACTAGATAAGGGAAGTTCGTAATGAATGATATTGAACTGAAAGTTGAATGGAATGGTTGGGGACATGTTTATGCGTTTCAGACCCGGTGAGAGGATCGTTAAGTATCCATAGATAGGGGAAACAAACTAGGTAATGTTAGCTAGTATCGTTAGCTAGTTTCATTAGCCTAGTCATTTCTATAAACGTGGTTAGCTAGCACTGAGTGGGAATAGTGTTGCACAAGCTAGCTGGCTAAATTAGTTAGGAGGTGAACGACTAAAAAGAAACACAAACATTCGACCACATGTGGCACACTGCTGACGTAGCTAGCTAGCTAGTTAACAGCTATGTGTACAGAAACATATGTTGTCACGTCGTTATCAACGAGCAATGCTAGTTATCTATCCCTAATATCCGCTACCACACTTGCCAAATAATGTTCCATGGATCGCTAATCAAAGTACAACTAATACTATTTGATCTACACGAATACTAGCTAGAATGCTATACCTAGCTATATTTTTCCACTGTGAATATTCGAGAATTCGGATACACCTGCTGCAAGTGCTGTCTCAGCTAACAAGATCGCCAGCTAGCTAGGCGCCACTGCTAGCTAGTTGTCTGAGCTAGTTGCCTGAGCTAGTGTGACTAGCTAGTAACTTAGATGTCTATCTAGCAAGCACGCTAACAAATGTAGCTAGCTGAAACGTTAGTGTGCAAGCTACGTTAATCCAAGTTCACAATCTAGCTTGCTAACAAACGTCACACAAAAACAATCACTTTGTATTTTAGTTCCTCCAGAAATTATATAGTTTATCATACCTGGTTGTATAAGGATTTTGTATAGATTTGTGTAAATACGGCCAGGCTTGTATATTTGGCTTAATTATACTCCTCTCGAGCGATGAAATGTCCTCGTAGTTCCTGAATCAACAAAAATGAGTAAAACGTCATCATCGCCAGACGGGAAAGGAATCATATTAAAGGGCCTGTCTTAAAGGGCCTGGTCAGAGCATGCTGTCTACAACCTCTGTGCATGCATTTCAAATTATGTAGAAATGAAGATAACAGCTAAACTGCTTATGCATCTTGTTCATATCAAGCTCATGTTCATGCTTGACATGGATATATGTTTAACCTTTTTATTTTTTTATTTTTTTTTACTTTTCAACGTGTGTGTGAAGTTCTGTATGTGTTTGGAAATAAAGTTGTTATATTATCATCTTTAATATTTTCATGCATCTGATTAAATAAAGTTAATCACAGTCTGCCTTTGCACACTTCTTGTGGAAGGACACAGTGTCCTCTCAGCTGATGCTATACTGACTGCAGGGTCCACTCCTCCCACCACAGCCACTGTTGCAGTTTGGTATGTTACTCAACTTCAGAATTAAATGGTGATGTGAGATAAAGATGGTGACAGCAGGGTAATGAACATGATGGATTGAACCTAATTAGATGGTCAAAGTTTCTACCCCCTGTTTGCACTTTCCATCAGAATGTCCTCTGGCCCTGTGGGGGTTTATGGTCCCACCAGAATAAGCACAGGAACCACCCTGGAATTCCTTTGTAGATTGATGTAGTCTAGACCACACTAGAGGTAGAGACTTGTATAGAGAACAGGGTGTGAGGAATCCTTTAATAGAGATCAGCAACAATTTTCAGAACGTCTGAATTTGTTGTTCAACTCCAGAGTTCAAAGTATAATACAGTAGGCTTTTGCACAAGTAGTGTACTGGAAGTATAGCATATTATTATAGGCCATGCCCATTTTACAGGAGTTACTTTAAGAGTAACATAGTATTTTTGGGGTGTCACTCCAAAGGGAGTACACAGACTTAATTAAGTGTCCCTACCCATGATTATATCGCCTGTGATGCTCATGATTATATTAAAGCCCACCTTTTTATGGCAGGATGAAAGGAATGCGTTGTATTTAATGGGTAGATGTTTTAGGAGGAGTTTATATTTCATACAGTTCAGTTTAGTTTATATATCAGTTCAAATGAGTGATTTGATTGTTTTGTTATCTGTGGAAGCATTGAGAGGCGTGGAAGTTAGTCTGTACAATACCTGTCTGTGCTGCTGTACCCAAACAGAACAGAGACCTCTGTTATCAACCCATATTTTAATAACGCTCCTTGTTCTACAATGGAAAACATATTTGTTTGCCCTTTGCTACCTAGAAAACGACACTTATGTCATGGATGAATGATTCTCTTAATTTATTGTCTGCTAGAATTATGAGTAGAGTGACTCTATAAACATCCAATATATTTTCAGTTGATTTTTAAAATAATCATTTTGTCTTCGTGTTAAAGTGCATTTTATTGCAAATACAATACATTCACAGTATGAATTTAAACATATTCATCATGCAGTATAAATAAATACGTACTGTATATGACACATTGGGGTGAGCAGGGTGCACTGTGGCTTGTTAATGGAGTGCAGGTTATGCATAAATTCCCCACTCTGAGACATTCATCAAACTGACAGAAAGGATAATATGAAAAAACAAATATTTTCCAGCATGTATCCTATTTTAGAAAAAGTACAAAACTGACAAATCCTTCATCCTTTCTGTGACTTTCACCCATCGGCTTTTACATTCACAGTTATTTTGTATAATCTAGTCCAGTATCAGTTTTTCCTGATACAAGCTCGCTTCCTTTTTGGAAATGATTGAATGATTTGCTACGATTGTATCAGAGCATTGCTGTAAAAATAATACTGGTTACATCTTCATTCATCCATCACTTTAGCAGCCATTAATAAAAAAAAGGTTATCTCCCAGCTCTGAGTTCAGTTTATGGCAAGTTTACAGTTCATGGCAGGTGAGTATCCCAGAGTGCATCAGTGCTGCGGCCCATCAGTCACAGAGCCATGGGATAAGAAGAAGAGAGACTAAACCTTCTCTAGCTGGAGTGCTGGGCCTGGCTTGGACCACTGAAAATGTGATTATCCTCATGGTAAATGATCAAGATCAACTACAGTGGAAATATCCAATGTCCTTTAGTAGAATTAATCATTTTTACATTCTTGAACCTGTAAATGAATGAAAAGAAAAATATATTAGAAAAATATTGCTAAACTCCAGTAGTATTGTATAAATACAATAAAAAAAAAAAAGATTATTGTTATCATGAATCATAAATAATCATTATCATAAATAATGTTTTGGTCTTTCCTATTTTAATGGTTTGTGTCTGTACACACACAAAACTGATTGTGAGTATGGGAGTGAACATGTATGTATCTGTGTGTACAACTGGTGTGTGTGTGTGTGTGTGTGTGTGTGTGTGTGTGTGTCCATTACCTGAGGTGATTTGGAGAACAAGTTATGGGGTAATTGGTATCCCATTGTGTTTTAGTCTCTGGTAACCACTTCTCTCAACAACAAGCAACGTTAGATAACATCCCCCCTTCTTCATTAGAGTCGCCACATCTTCTAAATCCTTATCCTCCACATTTTGGCCATTCACCTCAATGACCACATCCCCCTCCCACAACCCAGCCTTCTCTCCTGCGCCCCCTATCTCCACCTGCGGAATGAAAGACGAGATCCACACTCAATACTTCAGCTCTAATGCATCCTTTGTATTTGCAAATAAGCAACATGGTAACATGGTATTAGCAGCTTTTATGACAGATGAAATTAATGATCAAAACTACAGAAGCAAACGGAGAGAAGAGTGCAGCAGAGCCAAGCTGAAAGCTGCTGTGTGACAGTAGGAGACAGGGCTGTACCTGGGCGATGAAGGTCCCACCGCAGTGCTGAACGCTGCTTACACGGAAACCGAAGCCAGCGGGTCCTTTCACAAGGGCACAAAGCCGGGGACAGGGCGGGGCTGCTCGCATTTCCTCTGGGAGTTCAGGAGATGGAGCTGCGAGGGCGTGCCCTGTTGTCTCTTGGGCCGCTTCTGGGAGTTTATCTTCACAGAAAAGCAGAGGAGATAGACCCAACTGGGGAAGAAAGATATATTCTATATGATATGTAATCTATATCACATGGAAGAAATAAAAGCATTCTCCACTGACACATTCACTTTAGTCTGAAAACACTTTCCCAGCATTGGCATGTACTGTATGGTTGTCTCAAGGCACAGAGTTTTATGGTTAACTGTCTCTGTTCACAAACCTGTCTGTAGAGGTCTCTCCCATAAGCATGCATGGTGGTGAGGGTGACCTGTTGGCCACTGCATCGGACTCTGCGCACAATTTCCTCATGCTCCAGCTTTTCCACCGCTTGTCCATTCACTGCCAACAGCAGATCCCCATCCTGCATACCTGCATGCTCGGCTGGACTGCCAGATTCCACCTCACGCAGCAGGTGGGCTACAGCACACACAGATACACAATAATAAAAACATCAGTGCAGACACATACAGTCACTGTGTGTGTGTGTGTGTGTGTGTGTTTGTGCCTGCATGTGTGTGTGTGTGTCTGTGTGTATGAGCATGTGTGTGAGTGAGCACATGCGATTGTATATGTGTTTGTGTGAGACAGGGAGAGAGAGATAGAAAGAGAGAGATTATGTGAGTGTGTGTGCATGTGATAGGGAGAGAGAAAGAAAGAAAGAGAAACAGAAAGAGAGTGTGTGAGTGTGTGTGAGTGTGACAGGAAGAGAGAGGCAGAATGAGAGAGATAGAGAGACAGTGTGTGTGCGTGTGACAGGGAGAGAGTGAGAAAGAAACAGAGAGACAGAAAGAGAGTGTGTGAGTGTGACAGGGAGAGAGAGAAAGAAAGAGAGTGTGTGAGTGCATAACAGGGAGAGAGAGAAAGAGAGAGAGAGAGTCTGTGAGTGTCTCACCAGTGGTGCCTGAGGGCATTATTTCTTGCCGCAATAAGAAGCCGTAGCCGTCTGGCCCACGGACCAGGGGCAGTAGGTTTGGGAGGGGCAGATTGTGGGCTCCTGCCATGGTGGGTAAGACAGGCAGTCGACGCCGGGTGTAGCTCCCTTCACTCTCTCTGTCCACCACCAGGACAGTCACATGATCTGCACTTTTCTTTACCTGTGAGGTACAGTACACATTGGACAGTATGTACTAATCCTACAGCACACAGTCAGACTCACTGTGGGTGCATGTATATATATGGTGAATATACAGTAGATGCATATATACTTTGCTAAAATATGTGTACCATCTTGACAACTGCTGAATATGTGAGTCCTGACACCATGGCACCATCGATCCACACCAATCTTTGTCCACTGCGAAGTCCCGCCAATTCTGCTGGAGTGTCACTCAGTGTGGATACAGAGTACTTCCCCTTCTCCCCTAGACACAAGTTCACACAGTGTGTGAAACCCCCCGTGTTATATCCTCCAGTGTATCTGCACAGTTCATAATATGTCCTTCTGACTCTGAACAAGCTGTTTCACAGAAATCACTAAAATTAAGCTAAAATGAGAATATGGATTACTTGCAGATAGTAATAGAAGCAGGAGAAATAACAGAGCTGTTTAAATAATCTTATGTAAAATGGCTTTATGCAGTAATAACCGGTTGTTTGACTGACTGCACCTGGGACAGGGATAATGCTAAACCCGTAGCTAGCGCTGGGGTCCCTGCGGATGTGGCAGAGCTGTGGGCGGGAGCAGTTCTCCCCACGATGGGACCTGGCCATGCTCTGCAGGTCAACCCCTGCCTTCACCGCCTCCTCGTACTCCTCACCTCCCAGCACCAGGAAACACAGCTGCAGCCCGCAGGCCTCGATCCTCTGCACCACCTAACACACACGTACACACACACGTTTCTATAGAGAGCCGGACCTGGGACAAATACGTAATTGTTTTGGATTCAAATACTTTCTGTGCTCGATTGATCCTTGAGCCAACCAACCAAGAGGACCAGAAGGTGGGGTTTGCAGTTTTGAGAGTATTTCATATTTTCCAATACACCAGACAAGCTCAGTTAAGCGTAGCAAAGTATTTCAATCCAAAACAATTATGTAATTGACCCAGATCTGGAGAGAGCACATGCACCTGTCAGACAGATGGGGACAGGTGTGTGAGAGTGAGAAGAATCTGGCAGGAGGAGAATCCGACCACAGGCACAAACTGACAAAGATGTGGTAATATGCTGCGCAGAAAGACACATGGGTACAGATAGAGCAATATTCAGTACTCTCAAAGACAGGGGGAATGCAGGATACAGGGGGAAGAGGTCTTTGGCGGTACAAGCAACACTGAAAATCCCCCACACCACAACAGCTTCCTGGTGATATCACCATACTCTCACTGAAGGAGCGCTGCTAACTTCTGTATTTTGATAGCAGGATACCTGTAATAACCCCACTATGCCCATTTAGCCCAACTGGCATAATGAGGACACAAGAGATGAGAAGGGTGAAAAGCATGGACTTGAGGGTGTGGAGCCCAGAAGTAAGTCTGAAAACACAAACGAGAAGCACTGGAGCATACCAGCGTACACATCATCAGGACAGCCTGAGCACAGGTTTGACTGGAGCAGTGCTGAGGGGCAGGCAGTGGGGGGTATATTCTTCCTGAGTCTTACCTTGTGGTGCTCAGCGTCGTCCACAAACTCCAAGTTCACCTCCAGCAGCCGGTCCCCGCCCCGCAGGCCGCTGTGTTCCGCCACGCTCCAGGGCTCCACCTGCTGGATCAGGTGACCCCGCTGGCCCTTTTCCATCTGCAGGTAGAACCCAAAGCTCTCCTCCTGTGTCCGAGTCAACAGGCAAATGCGTGGTACGAACTGCCGGTCGGACTCTGTTCGAGAGGGGCAGGGGGCACTGTATTATAACTAATCTTATGTGTGCTACATACAATATCTCATATATTCTTGTATTCATTTACAAGGATAAAGTTGTATTAATATAAATATTCTCAATATATATATAATTTATGTGTGAATTATATATGAGCACATTAAATATAATGCAGTTTTAGAATATATAAGCTCAGAATAAATGACGCTGCTTGAGCATTCACAGACACATTATGGAGATAATGCAAAGCAACCTTCAAGTATTATTCTAGCAAATAATATGCAGAGCTGGCCATCAGTTTCCCTCTCACACTTTGAAATGCTGCCGATTGATTCAGTCTGCCTGTTTTTAGTGCCGGGGTGTCCAGATGTACCTGAGAGGAGCTGGTGTGGGTTCAGGCTCTTATTCCAAGGGCATGATTATTTAATGTTGATGCAGGTGTTTTAGAGCAGGGCTAAAAGCCTGTGACACAGCACTTTACAGATAAGAGTGAACACCCTGTGTAAATAAGTGTGCAAATACGATACTCTTTTCCATTTGCCGTCAATTTGCACTCTCCGACAGCAAATGGAACTGTTTCTTTAAATCATGTGTGCCTGTTCAAAAACAGCTGCTATGCACAAGATTTATTGATTGATTAGCAGGTTAGTGCAATAGCCAGAATCGCCTTACCTGCATCATCAACAATGACCAGAGCTGGATTGTCAATCCCTTGTTTGGGATTGAAAGTGAACCTCCTGTGATGTAATCCACTGCAATTAACAGATAATGGACATATCTGATGATATGATGACATGATATCCCTATAATATATTCCTTGTGTTTTCATAATTTCATCCTTGAATTCAATATTACTTTCCATATAAGTAATACGTTAGGACAGTCGACTATCTTAGCTTTTAAATAATATTTCAGTTTAAGCATGTGGTTTTGATTGGCTCACAGTTGCTATGAGAGATTAAGGATGTTTTAGAAAGTGTCTGATGACCTGTGGCCATTGTGCAGATGGCGGTCCATCTCATTACACACAAGACCAGACATGCAAATGAATGGAACATTTTTAAGAGCTCCAGTTTTTGGTACTAGAAAATTTGTGTTCCACAAACAATCGTAAAATAAAGTTGGCATATATTCAACTGTTATTTATTAGTTATGTGTATGTAATCAAGAGAAAAACTTACTGTGTTAAGACTATGGCATTCTGCAGTCCTAAAATAGGCAGATACATTCTTAGAGAACAGCTGATTTTTTTTCTATCAACTTCCATACAGAAAAAAAGACATTCAATAAAACCACCCCCCCCCCCCCCCCCCCCCCCCCCCCCCCCCCCCCCCCCCCCGAACAGCTGATGACATTTAATGGGCTAATATTCACATGGACCCGCTGCTTTACGACGGGCTGCTGAAGAACGAGTTTGTTCATCTTTAACAGTACTGGACACATTAACATCTGTTCTGTAGAACTGCAACCAGAGAGTATCATTAACTCAAAACAACTCATCTCCAACCCATTTCATGCTGAAACACTTTTGTATATGAATTCCTGGTGATATGCAGGAATTCAAGCCAAACCAGTCTGTTAATGAGCCATGTCTGAATTACAAAAGCATCAATTTAAAAGAAATAGGCTTCCATTTAAAAATCAGGGCAGGGCTGTTTTCATGGGAAGGTTAAACCTGTTAATATTGCGTAAGTCGAAAGAAGAACCATTTCTTTGGGCGCCTGATACCGGCTGCAGTCAGTAACCAGTGGAGACAGATGTGGAGAAGTGAAACTGGTGCATATTTTTACAGGAATTAGATGGCCTAACACATTCTGGTGGTTAAGAATGAAGTCACTTTTTGTGTATGTTCACTGTTGAGTTACAATTGAAGAAAACCTATACTTCTCAGTAAATCTGCTATTTACACAAGGGCAATACTTCAAATGAGTCACTCAGTCATAGCTGCTCAAGAAATCACACACAGCATGCTGTTTGTTTATAAATATTCTCTAAGTATTATTGCTGAGGCAAATTTACAGCCATGTAATTTCAAGGAAAAAAACTATGTATAATCAAAATCTATTATAGAGCATTCTTTATCTCCACTATTGTAATTTTTTACCTCTGATTCTGTTTTTTTGTTGCATGCTTAATACATAAAACTGTATTACAATGTTTCTGGATATTACACCTCAGTACATTGACACGCAATACATTTAAGCGACTCTTTTGTGATGTGAAAAGCATGCTTTTGTTGTTCGCTGGAGAAATAGATCAGAATGAATTATTAACAGATAAGCAAAATAAGAGAATAAAGCCATGGAATCTGATCTTTCTGTGAAGTACTAGACATCTTTTATGTACAGATCTGCAAGACTGAGTTAAACACTCAGAAATAAAAGGGGAATGGATTTGTAAGAAAGAGAGAGGAAGCCTGGTGGAAGGGTCTGGTTACCTGTAGCCTGCTCCATGGTCGGGTCCTCAGCAATTCTGAGGTGCAAGGTGCACCAAGACCAGGTGTTTCAGTCTGCCAGTGACTCCTCCCAACCCCTCCACAGGGAAACGCATCTGGATTAATGTTTAATCTGCATATGGAGAAACTTCCCTTGTCCTTGTACGCAAACAATCCCATTGTACTAAAGAAACATGGATACCCCTTTGTTGAAGGCTGAACAGAATTATCACAGGTGGGTGTAATAAGACACCGGACTACAAAGACCCCAGGAGGAAAGAGCTTTTCTGCAGACTCACTGTCTCACACAGCCCAGGAAGCATAAGGCACACCTTTACTCAGAGCTTTATCAAGCATGGTACGCACTCTACCCCAACTACAAAGCCCTTTCTCACAGATGGGCATTGTCATTTCAGTTACATGTTTTATTCTACATTTTTGGTAAATGTCGGTAACCACCAAATCAAAATATCAAAAAAAGTGTTTAAATGTGCTAATAAAAAGTTAACTGATATAATCAGCTCTTCTGAGAAAACTATCCGAATAAAACTCCTCTGATCACTCAATTCTAAATAAAAAATAAAAACTATTTTTGCCTTTACAAGGCAAAGTTAATTCTTAATACCCCTCCTTACTTCTCTTAGAAGTATTTCATTACACTAAGATCAGTTTGGACTGGAATAAATAAAAAATTTATATATATATTGCACGAAAACAAGCAATATTCATATTAATGTACACATAACAAATACAGTTTAAAGTCCTTAACAATGTGTCACCGTGTCTGTAAACTATAAAAGAATGTACAATGGTTCAGGAATCTTCATGTAAAATTTTATTGCATCAATCCCCTGCTTGTAATTCAATATCATATCAAGTATATCGAGATCGACATGCAGCCTTTCTTATTTGCTCAGCCATCTATAGGGTTGCAAAATCTCAGGAATTGTCTGAATGTTTTTTTTGTTTGTTTTTGCTCCTTTCTGTTTACTTGAACATCAGTGCAATACTATTCTAGGCAAAAAACAGGCTTTAAAACTTATTTCAGGCCATAGCTTTGTAACCCTGAACATTTTGAAAAATTATTTCACTTATTGTACAAAATTAAATATATTTCCCTCATCATGGCAGCTGCAATTCTTTCATAACTGCCCTCTTAGCTCTCAAGATGCATTTCCTCCTCTGTGTAACAGTCTAGCTGTGTGGTGTATTCCTCTGCACTTCATTCAGACAATTTCTGGTTTTTTCAGTAGCCACCAGTTTCTATACTCTGCTATTACGAGTACATGCTGAAATATCCAAGTGCATAGCAATGCAACAATACATACAACACAGCAGCAAATTTTGCGACAACATGTTTGCTAATTAAAGGTACAATAGGTAATTTCGGACTTCCAACGGTCAAGGGGGCAACAAACCCCTTCAAACCACAACACTGTTTATCTGTTTATCCCTCCCTGTTATCTGTAAACACACTGACATTGTGTTAGAACCAATTTTCAACCGATGAGCTTGAATTATTGTACAGTTATGCAATGTTTTGGTACAGAGTATCGGGCCGTCAACTGTATATTTTGAAACCTGAATTTAAGGACTATAAACACTGGCAGAGGAGGGTGAGTCAACACGTCAGAGAGCCTTTTTCAAAGATAGGAAGGGATTTACAATGCTTTAACACAAAAATCTTACCTATTGTACCTTTAACACTCATGAATGTTATAATACAATTGTCAAACCGTAAACAGAGTAGCAGTTCTCTATTGCCATCACATTAAAAAAAACAACATGAACAGCTTCACTTGATAGACTTGAACAAACATCGCCACAATCGTACTTAGATTATTTTACACATCAACACAAAATGTCTCCTCAACATTCATAAAAGCTCCTGAGTTAAATAGCAGTTACATGAAGATGGAAGATGGAAGATTTTGATTGCCCGGTGTGATAAAATTCTGATATGAGTGTACCCAATTGCTTATTCAAGAGGTAAGAAAATAAGGCAGGTTCAGTCATGAATATTTGCAATAGAAAACAAGCTTAGTATAAAGCGAAAGCAAAGCTGAAGTGATTATGGAATTGAATAATGATTGGAGTCACCTTTACTCATTTTATGTTTGGCCCTGATTCAAACTGAGTGAGCAGTGTGCACGCATGTCGAGGATAAAAAAGAAAAGAAAAGATTCCCACAGTTGCAAAATGTACTGTAGAAATTTCATTTATGAGTTATTATATTCTGAAATATAATATAGTCTTGTCTAGCCCCAATGTATTCAATTCACTAAAGACCGAGGCAGTCCAGTCCAGCGCAGACACTGGTTAATCTCTACTGGGCACCCTTCTCCAGCATGCGCAGGGTCTCCCTCACACCCTTCTCCACCCGGTGGAAGTGCAGCCTCTTCCACCAGCTGTGCTGCAGCCGGCGGCCCGACTCCAGGTCCCGCAGGAAGGCCTGCAGCTGGTCGCGCACGCGGCTCACCTCCCAGGAGGTGGAGTTCTGCTGGATCACAGTGAGGATGGGGTGCCAGTCTTCCGAGACGTCCGAGCCCTCGGTCACCGAGGCCAGAACCTTCACCCGCCGGCCCACAGCAGACTGCTGGGGGACCCCGCGCACGTGCAGCGAATGCTTGCCAGCCTCGCTCAGACGGTTCAGGTACAGACTGCGGAAAAACACAGTGCGGCGTCACAAACTAAACAACAGAAATGTACGCATTACTATACAGGGAGAACAATAAACTTAACAATAAGTGTCAAGACCCCATGCCATGAAAATACCAGTGTGTTGACTCTTACATGGCTTGGGCGGCCTGTAGCGTAGTGGTTAAGGTAAATGACTGGGACACGCAAGGTCGGTGGTTCCAATCTCGGTCTAGCCACAATAAGATCTGCACAGCCGTTGGGCCCTTGAGCAAGGCCCTTAACCCTGCATTTCTCCAGGGGAGGATTGTCTCCTGCTTAGTCTAATCAACTGTACGTCGCTCTGGATAAGAGCGTCTGCCAAATGCCAATAATGTAATGCTTATTGACGTATTTCAGGCTAAACATCTGAAGTCACAACATACTTAGTTCTAGTGCCCGGTTTTCCCATATTCCCGGGCTTTTGCAGAGATGCAGTTCTGTACTTTAGCACCTCTGTGGATGACTCACAGCCAAGATTTTAATCAAATGGTCAAAATTAAAGTAGTGCAGTGCAGGTGTTCTGAATGCGGGGTCAGGGGTCGAGGGTCAGAGCTGAGACTCACTGCACAGTGTGGAGGGAGGGATGGTCTCTGCAGGCGTCCACCAGTGTGAGAGCAGCGTTGTCCCCGATGTTGTTGTAGGCCACGTTGAGGTCCTCCAGCCCCTGGTTCCGCGCCAGGTTCTGTGCCAGCTGGACCGCGCCCGCGTCCTCCAGGCCCGTGTGCATCAGGGACAGCCGCTGCAGAGAGTGGTTCACCGGGAGCGCCTCCAACAAGTGCGCCACCCCTGACTCCAGCAGGGAGTTATCACACAGCCTGGAGCAGCACACAGAGCAGGGTCACCACCGCAACACTACTCACACACACCTCTATTCAAAATGCCTATTCAAGATACAGGATATGATACTTTCAGAAATGAAGAATGCATAACTCTGTTGACAGGCGACAAGGTTAAGCAAATATCCAAGGATAATATCCATGTTTCATTACATCAGCTGTGTTGTCGCCTAGCTTTTAACACAAGTCAAATAAAATGAACAGCATTAAGAAGAGTCAGACATAGCATATCTTACTGTAAGGATTTAAGTGCACAGCTGGGGTGAAGTAGCAGGTCTCTGAGGATTATACAGGACTCAGGACCCAACTTGTTAAACTGCAGACTGTGGACACACACGGACACACACATGCAGTTAGTTTCCCAATACCAGGGGCTCCCATGCGATCAACTGAAACATTACACACAGTAAACCCGCACGGACTGAGCTGACATGTTGAACACACCCCCCAAAAAACCCCCCAAGTATTTTAGTCTTATATTTAGATCTTATTCTTAAGAATAAGAAATGAGGTGAGACAGTTCTTACACTCATTACAAGAGTAAAACAGTAAGACAGACATTTTTTGTAGTGCACTGAATTCCGATAACATCTGAAAAACATCATGGCACCCCACCCATCCCTGGATTTAACCAACACAAACAGGAGTCAGAGATAAATGTAGTACAACAACTCATTCATGGCAAGAGGACCAACTAACTTTCAGTTACTTCATTGCCACGTCTCATGCTTTTAGGTATTGTTAAGAATTTGTTGCTGGATAAGAGAAAAACATTTCTGCATTCGTAGGTGCACCTAAGCCAGGCAGTAAAAATAGCATTTTACGGAGAGTAAAATGCGATTAACATGCACAGCTGACTGATGCTTTATAAGGCTTATAAGGTGCAGGGTGGCCTCTCACTTCAGACTGCGCGTGTGGAGGAAGGCAGGCTGCAGCATCTCCAGCAGGCCCTGGGTGAGGTGGCAGGAGGACAGGTCCAGCTCATCCAGCAGGTGCCTGGAGGGGGTGCAGCTGAGCACGGAGCTCAGGATGAAGCACTTGAGGGGCGTCATGCGCACGGTGGAGAGGCACAGGCTCTTGAGGGAGCCCAGCACCTCCGCCGACAGCCGCGGGTTCTGGAACTCGTACAGGAGCACCAGGATGTCCATCAGCTCCTCGGGGGGCTGCTGGCGCTTGATCTCCCTCACCAGGTGCTTCCTCAGGGTGCGGGTGATCTGGGCTACCGCCGAGCTCTTGATGCCGCAGCCCAGCTGCTCCAGCAGCACGCGGTTGTCGTAGTGCAGCAGCCCGCCCATGAAGATGGGGTACAGCTCGAAGGCCTTGCTGTCCTCCATCTGCAGGGGCTGCGGCCCCTGCACCCCCAGCAGGCTCTGCTCCACCTGGTCCAGCACGTCCTCGTTGAAGCTGTCCTCGGAGCGGAACATCTCGGCCGCCATGGTGCTGGCGATGCGGCCCTTGCTGTGGGTGGAGATCCTCTCGAAGAGCCTGGGGAAGAGCTTGATGAGGTTGAACACGGCGAAGATCCGTAAGGGGATGAGCTTGGCGAAGATGGCCATCAGCGTGGTCACGTCCTCCCCGGCCTGCCCGATGGCGGAGGACAGCTGCTCGCTCACCTTCTCCAGGGCGGACTTGTTCTCGCCCAGCACCACATACAGGGCGGCCAGGTACTCCTGCATGGCGGGGACCGTGAACACGTAGCGCTTCCCGCCGGGGACCCCCTCCTCGGCCGCACCGTGGCTCTCGCTGGGCACCAGGAAGAAGTCCAGCACGTCGGTGCGGAACACAGCCAGCTGCCGCAGCTCCTCGTCCGTCTTGGTCTTCCCGCCCACCCACTGCTCCAGCTCGTCCTCCGAGAAGGAGGTGCGCTTCTTGGTGACCCCGTCGAAGGCCAGCTTCCCCACGGTGCGCACCACGTGGCGCATGAGCGACTCCTGCTGCGCCTGGCCGCCCGGGGCCTCGGCGGCCTCCAGCACCTCCCCGCCGAAGTTGAGCCTGAAGAAGCTGGTGTAGGTGCCGCTGAGCGTGCGCACGGGCGAGGTGCTGGAGGTGAAGTGCAGCAGGTGCAGCGTGGCGCAGGTCAGCCAGCAGTACGAGGGCAGGAGGCAGGCGGTGGCCAGCTGGCCCTCCTGCTGCAGGTTGAGGAAGAGCAGCTCGATCAGGCCGTCCACCTCCGTGCTGGGCCTCTCGACCGTCTGCTGGAGCAGCCTGCTGGTGAAGTAGGCGCGCTGGCGCTCCGACTCGCTGAAGCCGCAGATCTGCACATATCGCGTCACGTACTTCTCAGGGACGAGGTCCACGGCAGACAGCCTGGTGCTCACCAAAATACTGGCCTGGAGGAAAGTAGGTCAAAGGAAATTAGCATAACTACCTGCAGCTGCTTCCTGGAGCAGCTAGGCAGAATGTCACAGTTTAACCCTACTATTATGTTTGAGGTCAATTTGACCCCATTCAGTGTTTGACATCTAAAAACATTATATTACATAAAAACAAGTTAACCCTCTTTTATATTGATACTGTATGATTCTTATAAAATTTGGTGGGATTAAATAATAAGAATTCAATGAACAGTCCTGTACCAACTTGGCATACAAATGTGTTGTGTGGGTTATTTTTTTACCCTCTGCAACTGTGACAAATGTCAGAAAAGACACAACCATTTCTATTTTTATCTCAGATTTCTTTGCGGATGATTCTGTAGGCACTTTTCCATACAGGTGCCAAACTTCCACTTTCTGTACCACAGGCTCTAAAATGAGATGTTTCTCACAGATTTTTCATATTCATGGATAAAGGCTAGTAATTTGGGAGACAATAAGAGGCAACACACTACATTGTTCTATTACAATATTTTTGTGTATATTTCAACAGCTGGGCTCAATTTCACCCCAAATGTAAAACCAGTAATAAAATCTTAACATAATAGGAGGGTTAATGTCTGGGAACCATGAAAATAAAACTGCAACCATAAAGCTGACGACAAGTCACAGAAACAAGTTGTTTACCTGGTATAAAACCCAATCGAGGGTGTGACTCACCTCAGGAAGGAGGTACTTCCTCAGCAGGTTCACCAAGATTGTGCCAGGCGGCAAGGGCTCATCGGGGTCGCTGCAGAGCTCAGTGGTGGCGATGCGGAAGTTCAGCCCCATCTTCTCCATGCCGTTGAAGACGAAGAGGACGTTTCGGGCTTGGTCACCCTGTCCGCTGAGCAGGGGCGTCCGTCGCAGGTGCAGGTACTTCCGGCCCACCAGGTCCCTCAGGGAGATGGGTCGGTTGAACTGGGACAGGTCTTCGCAGGAGAAAGGGATGACCAGGCTGAACTGGGTCAGCGTGGCCCCAGCACACCAGTCCAGCACCAGCTTGCGAACCACGGTACTCTTGCCCGTTCCCACGGCCCCGTACAGCAGCACGTTGGTCCCTCTGCCGACCCCGCATTTACCGCTACAGCAGGCTTCGTCAAAGAGCTGGCCCACGTCCAGGGGGGTGAGGTGGGCAGAAGGCACCAGTGACGACCCCAGGAGGATACCACGGCTCTCATCTGGCTTCCGCTCCACCATCAGAGGATCCACGTACATGGTCTCAGGGAAGACAGCCCCAAAATGCTTCTCCTCCCGGGGCAGGTGGCTGAACCACAGGCTCAGCTTCTCTTTGTGGACCTGGATGGGATCTGAAAGGAAACGCATGACAATACCGTAGATGGAATTTCCATCAAACTCATGATGCATCTTATCTTACATTTATGCTCAGAGTGTTGACCCACATCGTTTTATTTATGTCATATACACTCAATGAGCACTTTATTGTGTATTTATTTTAGACTTTAAGTCTTCTGCTGTTTATTTATTTTTCATATTTAAAGCCAAGCTTCAAAAACTCAGAGCAGCAGCAGCAGATTTGATCAACACTGATTTGACTAAGACAGGTATTTCAAAATGCATACACCTTCACAAAATCCTCCAACCTTAAAAATATCGGGACCTACCTTCAGCCCGATGTCTCATCATATTGGCCATTAAAACCGAGCCATGCTTACCTGTCCCATCTGCAGTGGTGTTGTGACATCGGACTGAGCTCTGGCCAGGTGTGAAGATAGGGGTACATCTCTGCAGGCTCCATAGTGCTCCACTGAGAAAGGACTGCCTAGGAGGAAATGGCACCTGCAGTGTGTGAGCTTTCAATATCAATATTGATATGAAACATCCACACACACCTACTAATAGGAGAAGGCTTACCGGTCCAAGGAATATTTGACCTTCCTGGGAATCGAGTTGTTTACTTTACTCGGCAAATGGCTGAATTTCAAATCTAAAAATAAAAGCAGCGACAATTAAACACAGAACTCTCCGTTAAGATAGCACTGGTTTCTAAACATTAACCACAGGGTTTAAGAGAAGCAGCCTTACTCTGCCTCCAGGTGACCAGGATGGGGGTTTTGTAGAGAAGGGCACGGTTTGTCCGCCGCCATCTCATCACAGCTGGTGCACCTGGACACCTGGCACACTTCAACATACTGCAGCCCTGCTAGCGCCCCCTACAACAGGAAGCACATTCCTTCCTTAACATCCCTAAAATCAAATACATGGGTAAGAGAACTATTTAATCGCCTAAGGCCTTTGCACTTCAAACAATGAGAGGAATCATGAACAATGTTTTTGTATCACTATTTTCAAAATGAAGCAGGGATAGAAACATACATATATGACATGTCTCCCCCAAAGCTTTCCAGAAGGGCATAAAGCCTATAATTTATAAGATCTCCTGTCTCCATGCTAAAACATGTAGATCTACGTCAACAGATATGACACTCCCTGGCCTGTGGCATTTCCCAGATTAGCTACACTAAGCTTTATCGTGCTCGCATTTTTATTACCGTTTTGCCGTGCACTGCAATGTAATATGACTCTCAACTTTCTTCGCTCAACCAGTAGGTCCAGGGTGTGACCAGTAGTTTAAAGCTATTGTCAAAGTTTTTAATTTCAAAAGAAGGCCTATACATAATTACATAATGGGACCCAAAGAAAGAAAGTGAACACACACTTTTAAAAAAAATCCCACTATAAGCACAGACCTCCGAGGTCTTCCTTATCCCGGCTGGCTGTAGTGTTCTGATTCTGTGACCACAGTATAGGAACAGCCCAATTCTGACAACAGTGCAACATGCACTCCGCTAATCACGAGAACACACCCCAAAGCCCATTACTAACACTGACCTCTAAAACCACACAGACATGGGACTGGAGTCTCTGACCCCGTCCCACTGCTCCCCTGACCAATCCCTACACTTGCATGGCACTGACCCCTCCTTCCGCCAATCTTAGTGGTGAACACTCGGCACAATTTACACCAGCCCCTCCCCCTGTTCCGTTCCTCTATGGAAGTCCACACAGCCCCTGCATCTCAATGTAACTTGGCCCCTTTCAGAGAGAAGAGGACAGGGCTGCTCTCTATTTACAGGACAGCAATGTTTCTGCATCTCTGTGTGAATTTCAGAGAGG
Source organism: Conger conger (assembly GCF_963514075.1). Taxonomy (NCBI): domain Eukaryota; kingdom Metazoa; phylum Chordata; class Actinopteri; order Anguilliformes; family Congridae; genus Conger; species Conger conger. The sequence continues at coordinate 31,893,686 of NC_083772.1, read as the reverse complement.
GCCTGTGCTGTGGCATCAGATGGATATTATGTTTATGACCTATGAACTGTATTAAACCATATAACTGTAAGTGACTAAGCCTGTTTGTTAGTGGTTTGTTGTAGCATGGAAAGCAGTTTGGGAAAGAAATTGGTATATGTCCAGCTCCTTGCACAATAGTTCGTACAAATGAATTATTCAGATGAGAAGACTCATTTTTAATAATGAAGATGGCACATTAGTTATATACAAAGAACATAGTTCAATATGAAAAAAGTAGCACAAATCCAAGAAAGAAGCACAAAATAAATAAAACTTAATGATCCACAGAAGCCATTTTGCATCAGAATGCTACCTATCAAGTAGAGGGCAGAACGAATCACAGATCAGCAAGCTAGGGAATAGTCTGTACTTGTCTCGTTTAAACGTGTGCGTTGGAGCATACATCGGCGTACATCCGTTTAAAAAAGTCCTGTCACAGCACTTCAATAACTCACTACCACGGCAACAGGCTGCTTCAAAAATCACTACCAATACTATAGCAGCCTAACGTTACACGATTCGTGTAAAAAAAAAAGACAACCTTAGTTAGCAAGGACGCAAGGACGTTTTCATTGTATTATGTCAATAACAGCATAGTTAGATGCAATAAGCAGGGTTAAAATCAGTTAATCGTCATACACAGCTAAACCTGGAGAAAGCAATAGACTTTAAGGTTCACACTGACATGCAAAAACACGTAGCCTAACTTACCCTGCAAGTAGGCTATATCAGACTGTAAGCAACATGCCCGTCAAATAAACGTAACATTGACTCAAGGCTAGACTATTCACTTACATGTTACATAACGTAGCGAGCCAACACAACATTTCTACTTCAGAAATTGACGCTGTTTTGCCAATGTTCACAGCCGGCATATCACAGGATCTGCAGAGATTTTTTTCAGATGAAATCGTGCGCATATTTTGCGATTGGCACCAGGAATAAGATTCGCGCTTTTGATTAACGTTAGCCGATGACTAAATTAGTTAACCAGGACCACATGTTAGACACTGATCTAGCAACAATGAATCTCGATAATGAAAGCTGTTAGCTAGCTCGTCCAGCTATAGCCTAAGTTCACTTCAGCTGTCTATTCCACACAATCGGAATGTGAGCATCGGTTTCTAACGTAGCTAGGCTAATGTTAAATATGTTATTGCCAGCTAGCTTAAGCAAATATGTGCTTTATCATGATAAGATGTGATTACGACAAATAAAGCTAAAAATTGAAACACATATCTACTGACACAAAACTGATAGTTCGATGCCTAACAAAATGCAGTATTTGAGTTAGGAAAAACGTTCATCTCGCTGATTAACTAACGACCCAAAAACGCTATCAAATACCAGTATAGGCTATAGCCAAAAGCAGCACCTTTTCGATCCAAGGTTATTTACTGGAACAAATCCACATTACCTGTGACTCGCATAAACATAACGGCTCTGGTGGTAAAATGCAATGCCGCTGCTTGTCTTTCTATAAACATACTTCCGCAATCCACGGCAACTTTTTTTTTTTTTTTTTTTATAGCGCGAACGAATCTCCTCAAATCATCTGCGATATCTGCAGTAACAATATCTGATGCATATTCTCCCACCCCCCGATTCCCATTCAAATGCAAATCGTTTTATCAATCACTATGTGGTAAAATACTTTTAGCTTTAATGTGAGCTAGCGCTGACTCAATAGTTCATTGATGATGTCATTGCTGGCAGCAGCAGGATTAATGCAGAATACAGAAACATCTTGTATTCTTAGATCCAAGCTAATGCATCAGAATTGACTGGACAACGCATCGTCATGCAGCAGGACAATGATCCAAAAAATACAGTCAATGTAACCAAGGAGTACAAACTGCACAAATGTTCATTAAAAAACCTGTAGTGTTCTGGACAGATGAGACGAAGACGAACCTGTACCAGAGTGATGGAAAGAGCAAAGTGTGGAGACTAAAAGAAACAGCAGGATGAATGCCAAAGTATACGGAAACTGTAGGGGAAAATTCACAGAACAAAAGATCTCCCTCCTAAAAGCATGATAAACAATCACAAATCAAAATCAGACTCCACCTTAGTGAGCAGGCTGGTTCCTCCAAAACTCTCAACGATGTGTGCTAAAAGTTTATCAATATATCTGTATTAAAGTATGATATGTACCCTGTATAGTTTCAAACTGATTAACTGCTAAATTGTGCTAGAATTACACAGCAGCCAGCTGGCTGTGAACTGTGTAGACCAAACTGTCAAGGACATGGGCAGAGCAAGATATGACTGCACAGCTGCTTTCTCCGGGACTCTCGATGTTTTATGCCAGAAGTGTATCTATTTGACCTAGAACATTAATTATAGCTGAGCTTATGAAAATGCAGGAAACCACAGTGAAAACTGTTGAAATGAGAGCAAAGAATGCTACATACATTTACTCCCTTAGAAGAGAATAATTAATCAAATGTTTAGTATGTCTGTATATTAGAAAAGTATTTTAGAAGTGAATATTAATGAAATGTTTAGTTGGTCTGTATATTTTCAATGATTACTGCTGCTTAGTTCGTCTTATAAAAGTGAAAGATACAGAGTGATGGATGACGTGTTAGAGGGAGGGCATCCAGAACTTTGGTAGTTTGCCAAGAGCAGGTGTGGGGTGAAGTGAGGACAGGGGGAGTCCTGAACTTTGTTCGTAGTTGGCAGAACGCCCTGAACTTTGTACAGAGTTGGCAGAGCATGAGGACCGTTGGCAATTTGCCACAATGACGTTGTGGGAGGAGCTTTGGGAGGAGTTACGATAAGAGCAGTGCGGGTGATTTGCCAGAATGAGGTTTGAGGAGTAGTTGTAGGTGGAGTAACTGTGTATAAAATGGGTGTAAAAATGACAGTCGGGGTTCAGTTCTGGAGAGCTGATCCGGCTTTATGCACGTGCGCTAATAAAGTCTGATTTTCCTGAAGATCTTGCTGCCATGGTGTCGTCTTCCCTCACAAAGATGTTTTTCGACAAATTGAAGATTTGGACTCTGTCGTTTCCTAGACACGACAAAACATAGTCTGCTCAGATCCAAGCAAATGCATCACCCGGGAAGACACCAGCATCTGGTGATGTCTATCAGTCAGTCATTGATTGCAAAGGATTTGCAATTAAACATTGAATATGATTACTTTATTTCAGTTTATGTTAATTTGTCAAATTACTTTTCGTCTTTAAGCTTTTTTTGGTTTGTTTTTATGATTTTTTCATTTATTGCCATTCACGCACTTGAATCATATATATGCCACCTACTCCCTCACAGCAGCTTAACAGTGGACTCTTTAATCATAGTTGGCTAGTGACAGAGCCAACAAACTAGCAATGGCTAGCTAGTTTGTTAACCCATATAGAGAACAAGGACACTTTTAATAGTACTCTTAATAAGACCAAGGTCATAGCCAAAGGGACAAAATTGGACAAAGGATTGGACAAATCAAATAGATAAAATGTTCATCTGCAAGGACAAGCTTTGTTTATTATATGATATCGAATAATAACCAGAATTTACCTGTAGATGTTTTTATTAACATAACGTACCATCTTGGCAGTTGTGATGGACAAGACAGACAGATAATATGGGACGATGTATAAAATACAAAACTATTCAAAATTAAAATGTATCTATACATTAACATACATACATTCAAAATGCAAAAATAAAGAATATTGAACCCCTTAACATAAGAACAATTCTCAGCTTATCAGTAGAATTAATTTCTCGTTAAATGTGACCCACTGGCACTTAAGACACCCTTCTCTTTGCAGAGTTAATAGCTTGTATCCCAAAAACATTTCCATTTTCAGTGCATTGTTCCAGCAAGTTCCATTTCCAGTTGTACTTCCTTCATTAGTGAAGCCCAAAGGCTTTATAACGAACCACTCTTAGTTTTTGAGATCTTGCTGCCTTTGTGGCACAATGTATTGAGTTCAGAACAATAACAAAAATACAAGTCGGAAAAGGATTTGGATGCATTAAACATTTGTTGGTCCTTCAAGGTGTGAGGTATCCAGGAGGCCTATCGCTCAGATTTGACCTTGTAGCGCAGGACCAGGTAAGTGGCCAATCGCAGAATGAAGAAGAAAATACCCAGCACAATAAAGTCCATGTAGAGCTTAGCATCCTCCACATCCAGCAATTGGAGAACTTCCTCTGGCTTCTGGAATTTGCACACCTTCCCTGGACACTCCAGCTCTGTGCGGTTCATTCCATAGATAGAGAGGATCACTCCCTCAAAACCATACCTATGGAAGAGGAAGCATAGCTGAAGACCAAACTGGAAACACATTTCTCAAGGCACATTTTTTACTATGAGATATTCATCTGAGAATGACTCATTTTCTTGATTTGTAATTTTACACCAAAGCATTTTATAGTTCATGTTTTTATTTTCTGGAACTGTCCTTGGAACAAACGCACTGTGCACTATACCTACACATGTGCCAAATAAGTATTTTTAATTTGAAATGGTTAATTGTGAAAGTAAAAAATTGTCCTTTACAAGTTCAACACAGTGAAGATGTGCATATGCTCTCCTCCAAAGCACTTCATACATAGCTGACACAGGCAGACTGCAGGAGCCTGATCAATTATACAAGGCTACTGGTCGTATACTGGACCATGGGGGGAAAGCACTACACTGGACCACATTCTCTAAGCAGGATCAGCCACCCAGCAGCCTATTTTAATTCAAATGGTGAAGTATGTGTTCCTACATTAAAAACAAACAAACATGGGTGTACTTTGGAGCAAGGGCTGGCACATTTTGCAGATACATCTCTTCCCCAAGCACAGTTAACACAGACAGCATTTCACTTCAACTCTGGTTATTCAGGTTTAATTTACATTACATTTACATTTTTGTCATTTAGCAGACGCTTTTAATCCAAAGCGACTTACAAGTGCATAGGTTCTTCCACAAGTTAAAGCATCACATCCATAACTAGTAAAATACACATGAAGTGTTGTTCAAAACATATAGTCATCATTAGTGCAATTCTTTTATTTTATTTTTTTATTTTGGGGGTTAGACAAGAGGGATAGGGATATCAGAAAGGGGGGCGGGGGAAATCAGGAGGGAGGACTAAGTTTCCCTATAGTGTCAAATACATAGTTCATATCTCTGCGGCTTTCGTGCTGGTGTGTTTATGATGTTTCACTGGGAGACATACCTGACATAAGACAGGTAGGAGCTCCATTGTAGATATTTAGGAATGGTGTCGAAATTGACAAAGAACCCAGAGAATAGTAGGACAGGAATAGCAGTTACAGGGCCAACAAACGTGGCTACCTGTGCAAACCAAGAGGAAAGGCACTGACATCTGACACAAAAAGACACAAAAAGCACTGTACTGTTTTTAGTGTAATATCTCCATTTGTATACTGGAATCAGGCTAGAATTAGAACAGTGTATCTAACCACTTCATCAACTTGGTTCTTGTGCAACGTAAAGGTTACAGATCGCAGGTATGCATTAGGAGTATGGTAGTTACATTTTCTTATTGTATGTGTCATTGCTTGACATGATATACACATTCTGAGATGGTAATGCTGGTCGTTTATATAATTATTGAACAATGTGCAAGTTAATCAAATTATATCAGCTCTCTGTATATATGATACACATGTGTATGCAGTTTTCAGAATGACATGTTATATTCTGATGTATCTTATACCTTTCCATTTAAAAGAATATCTGGAAAGTAAAATAATGGGATAAAATACAGATGAATAATTAGTACCTGCAGGGAGGTGGCTGCAGCCCCAACCAGGAGCCCCAGGGATTGTGCCACGAGGGCGATGCAGGTGGACAGGGCCACGAACAGCAGGTAGCGGATGGCCTCTGGAGGCTGCGCCGTCATCCAGTACACTATGCTGCAGTACATGACCGGACACAGGACCTGCAGAGGAGACACAGTACCGTACATGTCCACCAGGGGGGTCTTAAGCCACCAAAGGCTGAGGCCCAGGCATCTGTAGCTATTGTTAGGATACCTTGCGCTGAACACATCATTAATTTGAATGTTTCCAACACCCACTTTTATTTTGTAATAATAATTTTGAATATTAGACGCACAGAATGTGTTGACTGTGCTACAAAGTGAAACGAAGTGTGAACTATTCCAAAACATTTGGAAGCAGATTTGCAACTGATGTTTATAAATCACGCTTTTTTTATGTCGCTAAATGTATGTTGGCGTAATTAGAATGCACAAAACTCGATGTGACCCTTCATGTTGTTATTATTAGGGGTTGGGAGGGTGCTAAATAGGCAGGAGAGAAAAGAACCCCAGGGGAAGTTCATGGTTGGTCATACCATTCTAAATTGCTATTATTAGGGTTATTGGCTTTACCTGTGACTCAAATACACATACAGTATTGTACAAAAAGTTAATAATAATAAATGGATGGATAATGTAAATTGTTATTTGTACAACAACTGCTATTTGACAACAACTGTTATTTGTCTAAGAGGACAGACCTAGGATTCTTTTCACTTTCACAAGTCACACGGTAAATATTTATAAAATGAGGTCCAGAATACCACCAGTCGTCACCACTGCCCTTTCCTGTGCTGTTACCAAACAGATTCATGCCCAGTCCATGCAGGTGGAGACCCACTCACCTGGAATGGAATGTCAGCCATTGTTTTGGCAAGATAGTAGGCCTTCAGGCTGTACCAGTAGTTTAGATGTTCTCTTAGAAACACTGACATCTCCAGAGGAACTTTGGGGCATTGAACAAAACAAAACAGAAACATCATTATATGAAAAACATATACACTGAGAATTTACTAAAATTTCAATTAAATATGGAACTACCCAAGGGCCCAGATGTTTACGCCGCCCAACCCCCCCTCAGCAACCCAGCCAGTCCTCCTTCACACTTACATGTAAGCACGGTAGGCATCAGAGCAGCAAACATGATGAACAGCATGGAGAAGAAGAGGAAGCCGGTGTTGTTGAAGACTTTGCTGGCATCATTGCCAATGTTGAGGTAAAGCAGGCCAATCAGGACACCAATAGAGATGTGTGACATCACTCTGAGATGTGTCAACACCTGGAAGGAGACAAGAATGTCAAATGATTAATACATACATTCATACACTTAAAAAAAAACTGTGTTATTATTGTCATTATTATTATTACTACTTTTAATTTTGTAGCTATTATGAATACATTTCCTAATCCATTCATCCAGATCTTTCACTAAATCAATACTAGTACTACAGAATTAATATCAGTTATGATTCTTTTAAGAAAAAGATCTATGATGATCATTAATATTTACATCCACAATAATGCAATTGGTGAGAATTCACAAAAGGAATGTGTATTTCCATGGCATACCGAATCTCTGCATATTGCGATGAATGTCCTTTTGAAGAGAATGCAAAACTGTGTCAAGGAGCTTGTTGCAAATGTGCGCTTTTCCATTTGTCCAGGTTCCTGTGCAGACAAAAAAAGCATCAGCTGATAGAGGTGACTTGTGTGTGCGTATGTGGGTGTGCGTGTGTATGTGCGTGTGTATGTGTGCGTGTGTGTGTGCGTGTGCGTGCATGTCTGTGTGTGTGTGTGCATGCGTGTGTGTGCATGTGTTTTTGTGTGTGTACGCACACATGCGCAGACAATGTCTGTGTGTCTGTGTGTGTGTGCGTGTCTGTCTGTGTGTGTGTGTGTGTGTGTGTGAGACTCACACTGAGGTTGTGAGATGTGCAGTTTGGGGAAGCAAGCTTAAGTTTATCACAGGAGGGCTTTTCCTCCACAGGACACTTTCCCTCCTGCACTGCTTCAAAAAGAACAGGGTTCAGGTCTCCATATTCCCCCGATGCTACTTCAATAACTGCACCAGACACAAACAGGGACAAATCAATACGCATACATGCATCGAAAAATACATACATTACATTGTACATACATTCATCATTTAATTCATTGAAAGTTCAAATCGGTAGATGCAGTCTACATTTATTACCTATGTCTCTTCCAGGCAGAAGAAAATAGAAACATATTGCAGTGGCTCTCCTCTGGCCTCAAATAAAGCACTTGATTAGTTGCTGCAGGTGGGCTTAGAACACATCAAATATCTGGATCTGACCGGGGGTCCCCATGGAAAGGTTTGGGAAACACTAATATAATGTTACTGTATATCAGACCTGGGTCAATTATGCCATTGTTTTGGATTCTAATACTTTTCCATGCTCAGGCTTGTCTGGTGTATTGGAACCTATACGATATAAAAGAGCAGACCCCACCTTCTGGTCCGCTTGGTTGGCTCAATTGCACCAGGCAAGATCAATCGAGAACAGAAAAGTATTTGAATCCAAAACAATGATATATTTGACCCAGGTCTGTATATGCTTTATCTACAGTTTATGGTTAATTGGAATCACATCGTTCAATGGTTATCTTGCATGGGGTGTGGCCACTCACTGAAATCCGCAGGGTTGTGGTAGGTGGGACAGTGCAGACCCAGGTCCTTTAGGTAAGGGATGAGGTGAGGCACCTTCCCTTTGTATATGCACTGGCCCTGGCTCAGGATGTATAGCTGGGGAGACAAGTGGCCTCAGGTGTTACACCAGCAGATGGTTTAAAGCCATATGCTCAGCCATTAGTCATTTCAATGAACATTAAATTATTTTTCAAATAAATCTTTTTGTAATTAAGTGCTCCTTGATAGTCTACTGTAATGCCTTCAAATCAACCGTTGTTTCATCTTATATTAATGCAATAGATATATATTTATGGTGATAAAAAAATGGTATAATCATTTGGAACCACAGAGTATTTTAGACACCTTGTCAAATATCTCAGAGAGCTGGTCGCTGGGTTAGAGGTTGGGTTAGGCATCTTATCAAACATCCCAAAGAGCTGGTCGCTGGGTTAGAGGTTGGGTTAGGCACCTTATCAAACACCTCAAAGAGCTGGTCGCTGGGTTAGAGGTAGGGTTAGGCACCTTATCAAACATCTCAAAGAGCTGGTCGCAGGGTTAGAGGTTGGGTTAGGCACCTTATCAAACACCTCAAAGAGCTGGTCGCTGGGTTAGAGGTAGAGTTAGGCACCTTATCAAACATCTCAAAGAGCTTGGCGCTGGGTTGGTGGATGGTGCAGATGATGGTCCGGCCACCCAGTGCCAGAGACTTCATGAGTGACACCACCTGGAAGCAGGAGGCACTGTCGAGGCCACTGCCATGCCCAGGAGAGACAGAGGGGGAGCAGTTACACAAGATTAAATAATAACAACAATAAGAAATATAACCGCAGGCGGTAATTAGCGCAATTCTGAAGCTGAAAAGACACATATTGCATGAAATGTAAAAAACATTCTGTCAACATTTTCTTTGATAATTATTGATTTTCAGACTTCACAAATTCTTTCAAGCCCAATTTCGTGAAGATGGGCCAAAAATCCAGAGACTAGTTCCCGAAAATAGGTTTTGCAAAAAAAATCTAAATGGCAGAAAATCTAAATAGCTACCTATGTTGGTTTAACTGAAGGAGATACATCTAATTATGTTTGTTATATAATTTGCCATTAACCAGAGTCTATGATACACTCTTTGCAAACCAGCTTGTTTGCTATAGAGCCCCCTAAATTGATTCCCAATTTTACAAAGGAGTACCAAATCCATTAGTCAATATATCCACCAAGTTTCATGATGACCGGCCATTGCTAAGCCTGTCAAATGGTTCAGGAGTTAGGGCTAAAACGTAAATGGCTGCGTTACAGTGCCACCATCTGACCATCAGGTGTAACTGTGATAACCTGAGTAGTGGGGGAAGATAGTAATATATCTGCAGAGTTTCATACCGCTAGCACCTATAGTTTTGCTGCCCATTCCAGTTTAGGGAAGAATAATAATATAAAAAAAAAAATTGAAAAAAATGAATTTGAATAAAAACAATATAAATAGGGCTATTATATACAGTATATACAGTGTAAATGACTCTGATATACAGTGTAAAACAGTGGATAGTTAGATATTGTTAAACCCTCACCAGAAAAAACACACTCGTAAGCACATAAGCTTGATAAGATCTCAACTGGATAGGGAAAGCATTAGAAAGATAGAGAGAGGAGGATTCGGTTAAGGTACATTGCATATGACCTTATTTGGCTCGGGGTAAGAGTGCAACAGTGTTTTACTGTGGTGAGGTACTCACATTTAGTAAAAAAAATAAAAGCCCATAAATTATTCAAAATTAATGAATGGATTGGAACTGCACAAGGTCAGGGCAATCTCACCTGGTGGGCTCATCAAAGAACATGACAGGGGGGTTATTAACAAGCTCCAGGGCGATGGCCAGGCGCTTACACTGTCCACCCGACAGGCAGATGGTGCGAGTGTGGGCACATTCCTGCAGCCCCAGGGCAATTAGGATTTCATTCACCTGGTAGAGTCAGACAGGTATGCAAACAGGTTTCCTTTATTCGGGAGCAGAGAGAGGGTGTGTAATAAACTGACCAATTAACTACCTGAAAACATTTGACTGCTTAGCTTTTGTGAGTGAACACCTATGAGACAGGCATGCTCATAATTTTGCTGTTAGCCGCAGTTTAGACTACTGTACACTGCTATACTCTAGATTCCCACCAACTCACCAACTCCTTTTTCACATCAGAATTTTCATTGAGCTTCAAGTTGGCAGAGACCTGAATTGTAGAGAGAAACAGAGTTATTGTCAAAGTGGTGCAGCAAGACAAACTGACCCAAATTATGGTAGAGAGAAAAATTAATATAAATTCCTTTAAGTACACACGACTAAGCAAAGTTAAAAGAAAGCTAGGTTATTCTTTCAACGACTGGACAAAAGTTTTTGGCAGTAATCATAATACTGATGCATATACATCTACTGAACAGTAGAGGGCAGTCGGCCACACTCTGGGTAACCCAGAATCTCATCACCCTGACAGGAGTAATTTAGTGCAGTGTTGCAGGGTCAGATGCAGAGCTAGGGCTGTTAGATTTATATTCAAAATTCAAATAATTGTCTATAAGGAAAAAATATATGTTGTTATGATAAACATTCAAATATGTATTCTTTTATCATATGCTAATTCAGGCTGCCAAACTAATACAATAACAATTTCCATGAAAATGTAGTCTATTTTGTTCCATAGGTCATTCTTTAATAATCATTTAAAAATGTAATACACAAAATGCATGATCTACACTGTTTATATATTTTGACATGATAGCCTAGCTCTTTGTTTACTCATCTTTCTTTGCCTCTCTGCCTTTCTTCCGCCCCCTTGTGGACATATTACACATTACAGGAGGAGCATAAAATTGTCCTATACATTTTATGACAATTAAATAATAATGAAAAATTTGCTACATAGGCCTATTTAAATGTAATTGAATAACTTAAATTTTGGAATACTATATTCAAATGTAATATTTTGGTCCAGTTGACAGCCCGGCACAGCACATGCATGAGTGCTTGTGCTTTTAGCCTCTTTGTCCTGTGGAGAAATGATCTTTACATCAAAATGATGCTGACTGCTAAAATAAAGCAGAATCAGTGTCTGTAACCTCACCATCATGGCCTCCTGTGTAGTGAGGTGTGGCAGCAGCATGTCGTCCTGCATGATGTAGCAGGACATCTTGCGGAAAGTCCGCAGGTCTCGTGGCTTCCCATTCACTAAAATCTGTCCCTTCATTCCAGTTTCCCTGTAAAAGAGAGAGTGGGCTGATCTGAACACTTCCCCATTCTAATATCTTACTTGCAAATAACATTTATACAATACTGTATGTTTACACAATATTATAATTATTGCTACAGTGCACTAAAACTGAATGCTACGTAGAGCAGCTTCTCAGATGTGTAATGACGCAGTGACAGATAATGTGGCCTCACCTATAGCCAGCAAGGATGTTCATCAAGGTTGACTTTCCTGCCCCTGAGGGTCCCATAATTCCAATCAGCTCCCGGCTGCAGAACCTTCCAGAAAGGCATTTAAGCAACGCCTTGTAACCTATAGCATGAGAGAACATCAAAACTATTAGGGTCATACAATACACATATTAGCATGCTGAACATACATTAACACACAGTACTACCCAAAAAAGTATTAACAATTGGAGGTACAGTTCCAGCCAACTTGCTCATTGACCTAACATAATGCTGGTTAAACTTTCAAATCACAACCAATCAGATTGTAGGAAACTAATTTGAACTAGAACAGGGCTGATTACTATGGAGATTACTGATTACTATGGAGAACAGGGCCAATTACTACTGAGATTAGGGATTGCTATGGCAAACAGGGCCAGTTACTATGGCGAGTACAGATTACTATGGAGAACAGGGCCAGTTACTATGGCAAGTACAGATTACTATGAGAACAAGGCCAGCTACTATGGCAAGTACAGATTACTATGGAGAACAGGGCCAGTTACTATGAAGATTACAGATTACTATGGAGAACAGGGCCAGTTACTATGAAGATTACAGATTGCTATGGAGAACAGGGCCAGTTACTATGAAGATTACTGATGAGTATGGAGAACAGGGCCAGTTACTATGAAGATTACTACTATTTAGTATGGAGAACAGGGCCAGTTACTATGAAGATTACTGATGAGTATGGAGAACTAATAAATTACTCTACCTCTCTTCCTCCAGCAGGGGCCCTCTCGGATGGTGTAGGAGAGTTCGATAAACTCCAGGTCCACTGCAGAGCGCTTGGGTAGGTGGGAGAAGTGCTGGGCGTCTGTGATGTCGTTCTCCACCTTCTTCAGCCGTGTGAGCAGTGGCACCTCCTGCCCACTCCCATTGCAGCCGGAGTCTTCCACAGAGACGCTCACAGACCCGGGGTCCTGACCCCTCTCCGCCATGCCAGTCCGCTACAACAGAGCCATATGCATTTCAACAAAACCAGTTTACACATTTTTATTTTTACCAGTGGTCAAATACATTTTAAGTGTGTGAAGTATTTCATTTGGGGTCAACTACTCTTAACATCGTTTTGAGCACATCAATATTTGATTTTGCAGTTTTTCTTGAAAATGTTATAGAAAATATCCTACACACTAATTCTAATATGGCATGAAATGACTCAAGTAATTTTAATGGCATATTAGTCCAATTGATAAGACACTTTGGTCTACAACTTGTTTTGTTTTGAGATCCCTCCCTCCGTGATATTCTTAACCTTCTTATTGTCATTTTTAAAATACTTTTACACAGTAGTCTACTGCAACACACAGTTCTCTTGTCCACTACTGTGACATATACGTTAGAATAAGGCCTGGGTTTCATTTTCCTTTCTCCATTTATTGGATGGATCACAGCAGAGATGATTTAGCAAATTAATTTTCACATAAATGTTTTTCACTTTCAGTTTCTGTTACTTTCAGTTAAATATCAGTAAGCTTACAGCAACTTACTGTATGTGCTAAAACACCTTGTTTCGCAGTGCCAGCACAAGCCACTTCCAGCAAAGAAGTGATGCTCAAAACCACATCTGATGACGCAATTTGTTGTTTGTTTAGATCCACCTATTTCTGGAATGTAAATCTTTCATTATTTGCAACTACAATGCAAATACTCTATCAGAACATCCCTTATATAATAACCAGACATTATACTGTATTTTCTTGTATGTTATGAATGTGTTATGTTGAGTTGAGAATCACTGGTGTCTGTTTCTACGTCTATGACCCCTGCAATCCCAGCTATAGATGAGCTAATGTGAGAGAGGAAGCCTCACATTCCTCAGAGGGTTCATATTTATACTTTATTACACACAGTGAGCAGCGCTCTCCTAGTGCTGAATGAAGTCTAAGTGCACTGAGTGCTGCAGAGTTCGATAAAGTGCATTACTGCTTGCAGCAAATCTACAGCATATTTATCGTAATAATAATTATTTTAATAATTATAATCTGACATATTTTATCTGTATTGCGAAGCACTTTTGACTGTGTTTTAAGAAGTGCTAAATAAAGTTTACACTTTACACCTATCAATAATATAACATTATAATATTACAAAGAACCCAGCAATAATCCAGTAGAAGCCTAAATCTTATAGCCCATCAGTCCAAATCACTTTGGGGCATCCTGAAATAATATGACATTTGCAAAATCACATCAAGCACAGGGTTGCCTCAGACTATACAAACACTCTTATAATACTCCTCTCTAATGAAAGTCAGACGCACCATTTATATGTTACTCATGCACTCTGTTCCATGTCAAAATGTAATTCCCTGTCAAAAACTGTGTGAGCATACACATAAGATAGAAAATATTGTGAGGTAAAACTGGAGAGTACAAAAAGAGACCATTGCATTAAATTGCTTCTTCCACAACAAGTGCCAACTTATTTAGTCTCATTTGCTTCTGAATTATTTAACACATTTTCTGCGAAATTGCAGCTCACATGTGGTTCTAATCCTGAAAAATATGACCTTTGAGCAGTAACAATGAAGCGGGATCAATATAAACCACATAAAACAGCCAATTTCACGACGAACTAGTTGTTTTTGTTTCATATAGCGCAGGCTATTAGTAATCGTGCATATAAAATGAGGCTATATTAAAATATTATCAGATTAAGATCTTTTGATTAACATGATAAAATGTTATTTATGTTCCTCAACAATCTTGATTAATTTCAAAGAACGTTTTTACTTGAAGACAAATAATAATAATAATAATAATAATAATAATAATAATAATAATAATAATAATAATATAATGAATTGGCAATAATTACCTACCTGTAGCCTATCGTGATGCACAAGCCTTCTGCTGCCTTTATAACTAAGGAAAAAAAAAAACTATTAATTCCTCTGTACGTGCCAGGCACGCAGTAGGTCGCAAATGGATCCACAAAAAGGCAAAAAAGAGAAAAGAAAATATTTTGAAGACTATGGGTGAGACTGAGTGCCAGGTCCCCAACGCGCGCTGCTCATATCTACGCTTTCAGCGCGGAAGTGATGGAAAAACGGTCCTCTGCCCTTGGATCTCTGCGATTCCGAAGGGCAATATACAGTAATTACATCGAAATGAAGCTTCACTCCAGATACAACTATCACGGAATGTACAAAGAATGAAATGAGAGACTGGATCGCAAATGCTAAATTGTTTCCATCCAACCCGACTGTATCATCTAAAAAACCATGGGTCACACGTAAGAAAACAACTTATTGTTAAGAGCAATTAACGCCTTTCATATAGCAACTAACCTGAGTGTGCTTATATGTGGTGCCTTTTCAGATGTTGTTTCAAATTTTATCTTCAAATGATGTACCGCAAGACTTCATCAGTACACACGGTCGCCTTATCTGGACAGCCCCAGGCATCTATCTCACCCGCCCGTCTTGGGTCTAGGGCGTTACTGGTGGGGTTTCAGTGGCGATATGTCTGCAGGAATCTTATTCTACGGCTGTTAAAGAGCCAGTTGCTATTTACTATCTATAAACTGGTGATGTGTTTATTTTTAGGCTAAACATTGGAGGCTACTCTACAAATCGGCTATACTACTTTCTAAAACGGAATGTCAGTTATTACGACGTTTGTTAAAGACCGTTGTGGGATTAAAGGGAACCGTTCATAAATCACCCGATTCCGCAATTCATCCAGTTTACACATTTTGTTCTTGTTTTCTGAAGTAGTAAATTCCAGATATTAAAAGCCCATCATTAGCCTACCTATCTCCAGTGGGTTCCCTATAAATGTTGAGGACGAGAACTTCATGAAGCTGAAACGTTTTTACAGTGTATTTATATGCATTAATGCTTACATTTAGGGACTGAATTTACTCTGGGTTTTATTTGACCTAATAAGAAAGTCTGCATCACCAGATCAATACATGGTCCTACTAAAAAAGAAAGGGATGTTATGGCAAAGTGCCATAGCTGGTTGACAACCCTGCATTGCTGAGGGAATTGTTTAGCCTCTGCTAAACATAACTGGGCAAGTCTGAGCATGAGCGCTCTGAGGATCATCCTTTCATTTCACTGCGAGCCTCAGAGATGTCACATGCTCCATACACCTTCACCCACCGAGCAGAGCAACACCTGAGCGTCTCCCCCACACACCCAGCCTGGGCACAGCGAGCGCGATACCAAGAATGTGTGGGATTGAGACAGGATGACTGATCCGTAGACACTCGCGTCCGGACAAGCGCTGGGAAAACAATGCTTTGCCTGTCTGGAACCTTGGGGTGGCTCTGTCAGGAGATGCTAGTGTTACTTTGGATATTACTTTCACGCAAGCATCCTTGTCATAATTAAAGTATGCTGATGCAAATTCGAGACTGTCGAATGAAACACATGTGTATGCAGTATGCGTTCACATGTAGGGGGTTGTCTTCTCCCTACAGCAGAGTGAAGTTGGCAGGGTCACGCGAGTCAGGTGAGGCCATGGCTATCAGAGTGAAGCACTTAATTCTACTGAATTTTAACAATATCAATAAAGACTGAATTCTAGCAGAATGTGTTACCGAATGTGGATAGGTGATCATAAGTAGGTGATCAATTTGAAAATATGCTAGAGGAACATTTTAACGACAATTGAATGTGTCATTCTCAAAATAAAATGGAATTGAAGATAGTACATTTCATGGTTTTCTGCGAGTCCTGGCTTGCCTGAGCTCACTGTTGGTTGAGTGCAGGGGTGGCTGTGTTTTGTCCTGCTCTAGCCCAGCCCTAATTAAACCCTAGCCAGTGGCAGGGAATGCAGAGTGGGTAATAAAGCTCATATAACCCCCAAGGGGGGAGAGGGCCTGCCTTTCCATTTATTTACATACTAGACCTTTAGATATGGAAATCACACTATCTTTTGACTCAACATGTTGATGCTGTATTTGTTTGTACATTAAATACATACAATGCAGGATTTCTTTCCTTGATTCAATTTGTGTTTACCATCAAAATGACTCCGACATTCTCAACCCTGCCTACATCCCCAATATGATGGAAGCTCACTTATTACTGAGACTCAAGATATTTTGCCCTGGCTAGCTATGTCGGGTAGCACTGTAACATCGTGTTGCAGACTGCTGGAATCACATCACTTTAAAAAAAATGCATGGAATAGCTGCATTCATGCCAGTCAAGCAGTGAAAAGTATGCTGAAATGCTCTGATAGCAAAAACCATCAACACACATGCTCAGTCATTACTATGATTGACTGGCAAAACTACTTTACATCTGCCCAATACCTTGCAGAATGACCTCTATTTGTCATTCTAATTGACTCTGTTTGGGACGCTTCTGGGCGTCGCCCTTTTTTTCTTACTGCATCTGGGTTTACTGTAGGTCAAAGTCTCGAGGTTACTCACGTTCAGCAGTGCATCAGCTGTGCGCATAAACATAATCATTAGTACTGGTTGTTATGTCAGCCTGTCTGTTCCATACAGTCATTGTCAGGCTGTATTAAAATAATCTTTCTTTGTCATCTTGTGATTGCAAAGATACATTTCCCACCCATTCTGAATTATTAGAATGATATATATTATGAATAATCATATAAATGTCACAGAATGTATTATTTAGCATTCGGAAAGAATCCTTAAAAATATATTAATGACCAAATATTGCTCTCCAAAAGCTCCAAAGTTACATATTAAAAGGGCATTGCAAATGAAGACTTATCTGTGAAAGGAAAAGGTCTAACTAACACAGTAGGCTGTATTATAACCTCTTAACATATTGTAATGTGAAATTAAAGCATGAAGTGGGTCACACTGACATGTGCCATCCTTATTGCTGCAGTTGTGGGAGCAGCAGAGACAGCGAGCTGCATGTGACTCGGGATGGAGACATATATTCTTTTGAACCAGAACGTTTGGGAGAAATGGCTTCACAGGGGTTTCTGATTGGTTAGGTGAGTTCAATTAGTGCTGGTATAAAATATAGAAAGTGTTGTAATTTCTACATGGTGAAATCAAAGTACATATAAAAATACCATGTCATGAATTTGAGAATGTGCACTTTAATCACATAATGTGTTTGATTACAAATGTAAGTCAAAGTATAGAGCCAAATCAAGAAAAAAATATGTCCCAAGACATATGGAGTTGACTGAATGTTGGCTTAATCAGAGAGAGATCACTGGATTGTTTTAGGCAGGGACCAGATAACCGGATATGCATTACTTGTGTTAGCCATGCTGTGAAATCATACAGGACTCAACAAGACGTGAGACGTGGTCAGTGGAGAGAGCAGGTTGGGGTCACCAGTGCTAGCCCCACAAACATGGCACCTGAGGCTCACTGTGGGCTTTCTGTGGGCAGGTATGCTTACAGTAAGCTGGCCAAAGTGGGCAGTGATTTTGTTACTCCCATTCAAACTGCCTCCAGGGGAAAAAGGCTGTTCTATCCTTAATGCAGTTGGACCTGTGTTTTTCTCATTTATTGGGAGGATTTTCTTGCAATGGATGGAAAATTAGGAATCTTTCTGCTTTAGACCAGTTGTGGACAGATAGATGGACAGGTGCAAAGAGTGCATGGTGTTCATGCCTCCACCAGGGGGAGCTACAATATCCCATCCGTCTCCCTGGCCAACAATTTGGGATGTCCTATTTTATGTCCAGGAAATGAGCACTTATTGCTGCAACCACTGCTTTCTGGGAGAGCGCATAATCAATATTTACTTATTTACAAATGTGATTGGATCAGCATGTTTACAATGTACACAATGTACAGCAAAGATTAGTCTATCTGTCAGACTGCTGGTTAGGTTTGTGCGTAGATTGGCCTGAAGCAATAATAATAATGTATAAAAGGGAAGACATCCATATTCCTCTGATCCTCCCTGATCATTAATTAAGTATGCATGGGTCAGGAGAAGGGATGTCTGTGTTCAGGTGGGCCTGAACTGCAAGTTGGCACTGAAGTCTTACATCTAGGTTGGCATCTAGCATTCAGCAATTCAACCTTTTTTCGATCCTTGGCACATTCTTGGAAATAACTTGGGAAGAACAAGCTATGGTTTGATATGTTCTTTCATTAATTTTCTGTGACAGCAACTTGTCTATATGTGTAACATCCATTTTGTTAAGTTAACTGAACCGCCATCTTTAGAGCAGACATTATATACTTTATTATATACTAAATTGTATAACGCTTTTGTAATGAAATGTGTTTCCCAGGTCGGTGGGAGGCAGAGGTTCTATCTGTAACATCCATTTTGTTAAGTTAACTGAACCGCCATCTTTAGAGCACACATTATATACTTTATTATATACTAAATTATATAAATCTCTTCATTTTAATCTGCTTGTCAGTTGTACATTTTGATAAGGGTTGATCCAACAGGGTGTTCTGAATCTACATTCACACATTTTATTTCTTCAGGATATTTTTTTTTACCAGTCAGCTACATTGCCTGTTGCTATCCCAATAATGGTGGAATATGTTCTACAGTGATTCTACTGTATAACGCTTTTGTAATGAAATGTGTTTCCCGGGTCGGTGGGAGGCAGAGGTTCTATATCTGTAACATCCATTTTGTTAAGTTAACTGAACCGCCATCTTTAGAGCAGACATTATATACTTTATTATATACTAAATTATATAAATCTCTTCATTTTAATCTGCTTGTCAGTTGTACATTTTGATAAGGGTTGATCCAACAGGGTGTTCTGCCTAGCATTTGGTGATTTGATGATAATAATGAAGAAATTAAATCAAATAAATAAATGTTACATGTTGGATAAGTGGGGCGGCACGGATGGTGCAGTGGGTAGCACTGCCGCCTCACAGCAAGGAGGTCCTGGGTTCGAATCCCCGTCGGCCGGGGCCTCTCTGTGCGGAGTTTGCATGTTCTCCCCGTGTCTGCGTGGGTTTCCTCCGGGTGCTCCGGTTTCCTCCCACAGTCCAAAGACATGCACGTTAGGCTGATTGGAAAGTCTAAATTGCCCATAGGTATGAGTGTGTGAGTGAGTGGTGTGTGTGCCCTGTGATGGACTGGCGACCTGTCCAGGGTGTATTCCTGCCTTTCGCCCAATGTATGCTGGGATAGGCTCCAGCCCCCCTGCGACCCTGTTCAGGATAAGCGGGTTAAGATAATGGATGGATGGATGGATGGATGTTGGATAAGTGAGGTGTTTTAACTGCCACACACACACACACACACACACACACACACACACACACACATACCCAGCCAGAAAAATAATTAGTGCCCTCTTTTGGACAGCAGCAGTCACTGCTGACAGACTGAGATAATCACTTTCCCCTGCCAGACAGAGACTCACTTGCCCTAATTAGAGGTAATTGAAGCACATCACATGCCGAGAGGAGATCACAGGTGTGACTGTGAGCCCATGTCAGTGACCAGGCTCTTAATTCCCCTCATCTTCACAGGTTTATGACCAGAGAAGACCCCAACTATGGCCCCTTGCTAGTGAGCGTGAATGGGATGGCAGGCGCTGACACACCCCACACGTACTGGGAGCTCCTGGGTCAGACCGAGGATGGTAACACATTAGTCACCTCCAAGTCTCTCCCTGACCTGGGCATAGAGGTTTCTTTACTGAAGGCCTTAAATATATTTATTAACACAGAAAAGTGTAATCAAGAGAAGTGTTGATTGATTTATCCTATCAGTATACAAGACATTGTAAAATAACACACCAATGGAATAAGGGATCTATCATACTTTGGCTGACTTGAAATTAAATTAAACATTAAAGAAACTTTATAATCCAAAGTGTGTTGAGTGATATTTAAGTCATAGACTTTGGATTACAGAGGAGATAGACTGATGTTTTCTCCCTTTTGCAGGTGTTCCAGAACCGGTGAACAAGTCATCCTGAATTTCACCAAATGGCGACATTTTAAAAATCTAATAAAATTGAATGAAAAACACAAAAGTATCTGTGTTTGAGGAAGGTACAACCATGAATCTAACAGACCTGTGCCTTTCTCCACCCCGATGGCTGCAACTGAGAAACAATGGGGTTGGTTATTACAGACTGAGAAACACTGGGCTCGGTTATTAAAGCACTGAGAAACACTGGGCTTGGTTATTAAAGCACTGAGAAACACTGGGCTTGGTTATTAAAGCCTGAGAAACACTGGGCTTGGTTATTAAAGCACTTAGAAACACTGGGCTTGGTTATTAAAGCACTGAGAAACACTGGGTTTGGTTATTAAAGCCTGAGATACACTGGGCATGGCTATTTCAGCCCTGAGAAAATCACGCTGCTTGGTGTTTGTGGTGATGCTGATGATTTTCAAACCTGAAAAAAAAAAAGGTTTTTTTTTTCTTCAGGTTTGATGAATACCACCTGTCTGTGAAAGTTCTACACCTTGCAGACTGCACCATATGCCTAATACATTTTAATGGCTTATTTTAATGTACCATTTGTCTTTAATCTGGTATTTATTCAGTAAAACTTGATTATACTATGATTGTACCATGCACATAGAAAAACATTTACAAAGAGCCTTTTCATTCTATTCTGAGAGATGGTTGTCTCAGGTTTAAATTAATATCAGATAATCAAGCAGTATATGCAACTCATGGTCCAGGTCTGTGTTTCAATTGCCACATTATAACTGCAGTACAGAAGAGAAATATAAAGAAAGGTTCACCAATAAACTGCCAGTCATTTCCTCAGCAACGAGGAAATGACTGCCAGCTTATTGGTGAACCTTTCTTTATATTTCTCTTCTGTACTGCAGTCATAATGTGGCACTTTAGTGTTCATGTCCTTCACACATGCATACCTTGCATACACATTGTAAACAGACATGTGTGGCTCTTAAGCCCTCACAGAGCAGCTAATCTGCTTAGAGTATGACTGACCCTTCTAGCAGGGCACCTGACCCCCCCTCCAACAAGGAGAAGGAGCCAGCATTGCAGACCAGAACTATTACCCTTTCTGCAAAACCGTATACAATAGCAAAGCCAGAGAAACATAAGATAGGCTTGTTGCCAGACATTCATAGATTGCACATACGTAGTGATTTCATTTTACAAAAATAACACAATTCTCATAGAAATATTCAAATAAAACCTGGCCAAATGGAAAAAAATAAAATAAAGATACAATTATGAATCCCTAGATTGGATTTAATTTAACAGCTCCTCTAGGTGCCTCGCCTCCTCTCGGTAAACCTGCAGGATGCTATGCATGTTAAAACGATTAGCAAACGTAGGGCTTAGTGTAAGCAGCACCATGTTGCCTTCCACAATCTACTTTTCATCAATTACTGCAGCTGCTCTGGGACCAAAAACCTTTACTGGGAAATACTTCCAAGAAGAAACTCTTGCTGTGTTCATTGGAGTATTGTTGGGGGGAAGGAGAGGATACAGGCAACTTCCTAGATATCTTTGACATTGGTGAAATAATTTAGCACATTAAATTCCACTGAAAGTACTGATGGGATTAGAAGAAGCTTTGTGACAGTGCGTGATAGAATGGCATATGTCTAAGAGTCATGGTGTTGTTAGCATGGTCTTTTGGTCTGAAGCTAAAGACGGTACTGGGATGATAATTCACAAGGCATATTTTGCCACCCAAGGATAACAGCTGAAGTGGAAAAGAAGAAATTCAGACAGTGAGGTTGGACAGGTGAGAGCAGAGGACACATTTGCCCTGGGTGGGAAAAAGATACTATATTTTATGTTCTCTTGTTGCACAGAGAGAAACCAAACATGAGGCTGGCCACTGGCCTGCTTCTGCTGGCATCAGCCCTTGCAGTGATCACACCCACACCTGTACAGCAGGTGGAGGAGCAAGATGAGTTCCCAACCACACCTCTGCAAGAGGTGGAGGAAGCGGTGTTCACACCCACACCTGCTCTAGAGAAAGAAGAAAGCACTGGTAAGGCAAACTATGAATCTACATTCACACATTTTATTTCTTCAGGATATTTTTTTTACCAGTCAGCTACATTGCCTGTTGCTATCCAAATAATGGTGGAATATGTTCTACAGTGATTCTACTGTATAACGCTTCTGTAATGAAATGTGTTTCCCAGGTCGGTGGGAGGCAGAGGTTGACACGTACTGGTCTGGGACACCTCCTCTCTGTCTGGGGGGTTGTGTGGGGAAACACACAGAATTAAGGCGAGATCCATGTGGGGGTTCCACCTGCTGCTGGGTGGGGTACAAGTCCCTCTGCAGAGGTAGGCCTGATGGTGTATGTGTCTCTATCACCCTGCTCTAACCCTCTCTCAAGCTTATAGTTACATGATCACTATTCACAGTGTTTGGAGCCATATTTCTAGGTTTCTACACCAGAAATGAACCGAGGAGAGAGTCCTATTCAACAGGGCATCATCAGTAACCTGTTTTACACCATACATGTTTTTAAACTGTGCTGTTCCTCCCAGCCTGCTGTGTGTCTGTAGAAGCGAGTACCCATGAGCCTTTGCATTATCTGTCATTTCTAAGCACTGTTTTGTGATACAGTGAACTGTGGGAAACCGGATGCTGACTTCAATGCCATGGTCTCCGGGAAGAGCTGGTGGGTGGGCTCTGTAGTGAGATACTCCTGTCGTCCAGGCTTCCTGCTCATAGGAAACTCATCCAGCACCTGTCAGCCCAATGGCAAATGGACCCCCAAACCCACTTGTCTCCGTGAGTACACTCTGCAGCTACAGGCCTCACTCTGCCATAGGGTACTGGGTACTATCAGGACACTGCCTGACCCTGCTTGTCTATACATACATATACTTTATGCCTAGAAACTATCAGATGTGTATTGAATTTACTAGAGAAGGATTTGCATGGCAGGTTTGTATTAGGTCATTCAAAATACCTGTCAATAGGTGTCTGTTAATATGGGATTAATATGAATTGCAATAACTTGAATTTCATAAGTGAAAAAACTGGTGCTATGTCCTCATACGTTAATAGTTTTTGTTCAAAAGTGTAATTACTGCAATCCAGACCTACTTAAGCACTTCCCCTGTCCCAACCATGCTCACTCTCCTTCCCCTGCTGAACCCACCCCAAATACCCTCCCCATCCCTGACACTATCTTCTCCCATGCCCTTTCCCCTGTAAGGTATATGCCAGCAGAAGCGCCTGGAGATTAGCGAGAGGGACATCGATGGAAACTGTTCCTCTACCTGTTCCATGAAAATCTACAATGGTTTGCCCAAGCATGGCTGTGTTAAGATTGACAACTGCCAGCCCAAGGAGCCGGGCTGGAAGCGTTGGTTCACGGCATGCGACAACTGCGTGTGTGACTGCTACGCACCCTGTAGTGAGTGTCCTACTTTAACATATCCAGCTGTTCTGAGGATGAATGCAAGGCAAAGCTCTGATATCAGTGAAAAATATATCAAAAAAGAATTTGGTTATAATTTTGCATACAATTCTTGAATTGTAGGTCACTGAATTGCAAGGTAAGATTTTATAATGTCAATGTTTATTGAATCACTCAGTTCAGGGCTCACAGTTTTGCTTTTTTTTGCCATTTTCATTTAATTTTCATATTTCTTTATCTCAGTATCTTTAGGATGAAGAAACGTACTTCAGTGGAGCACTGAAGATCCATGAAGATGCCGACGGAATATTCATTACACAACTGAAACCAAACTCATTCTTTCCACCAGAATTAATTCATTATCATCAAATGTCGCCGCAAGCTGTGAATCATAGCATATTGCTGTCCATTTCTATACTTCAGGTTTTGGTTTATTCAATTAAAATATTACTTTAATGTCTTACAGCATGATACTCATCTGGAGCATTTTTTTAGAATGGGGACATGGTAAAATTATATTAGATATGCCAGATAACATACTGTATGTATGTGAAAAATAAATAGCCTACTAATGGTTGGCATTTGGCATTTATATAGCACCTCTATCCAAAGCACTGGACAATTTATGCTTCTCATTCACCCATTCATACACGCACTCACACATTCATACACGCACTCACACACCAACGGCGAGTGGCTGCCATGCAAGGCACCAACCAGCTCATCAGGAGCAATTGGGCTTTAGGTGTCTTGCTCAGGGACACTTCGACACACCCAGGGCGGGGGATCAAACGGGCAACCCTCCGACTGCCAGATAACTGTTCTTACTGTCTGAGCCTATGTCGCCCCTACTAATACACAAAGAACACTAAAAAAGAGACGTATTTTACAGCCTACAAACAATCCAATATTCCTTTTTAAAAATGTATAATGTGTCCAGTAGAAGTGGATGTTTGCACATCCTTTTCTGACGTTACAGAATAGAATTTCCACAGAACTCTTGGTTCACTTGTGGTGTGTTCTTGAATTGCATTTGCTGTAGTTTTGTCCCCTTTGCTCTTCCGTACACGGACTATTTATAAATAAGCTGGGTATGTAGTTAGCTGTAGTTAGAATCGAACATTTTCCTTCATTCAAAGATTCCCTACATTCTGTGAAATGTTATTCAGTGTTAAATAATGTATTCTACATTTATCTCGACAAAACTGCGCACTTGTGTTTCTCTTCATTGTTAATCCCACTGAAGCTAGCAATGCTGCTCCTGCTTTGACGTTTCTAACACTGGCAGCTGTTTGAAGCTAATTCTTAGTTTAGAGCCAAGTTCGTTTGGCTGACGCCCATCTTAATATTAGGAAAACACAAAAATTGACCCAACTGCCTGCATGTGGTAAGTACAATTTATCATTTAAAATGTCGAATCCGTCGAATTCCGTTACGAATACCAGTCAGTCTGCCACTACCGAGAAAATATGAGGAGTCACAACTTAAATTCGGCAAGGTGCCGTTAACGAATATCTATTTAATGTTATAGGTATTGTGAAAAATCCTGTATCCAGATTGTAAGAACGTCATCTGATGTGGTTCAGTCATTGCTGGCTCGCACTCGTGCAACTGTCAACTATAGGGCTACACATACAGACTCCAGGCTGTACATGCTAAATAACACATAGTTAAACTCTCGCTCCGTCATGAGCGTTTTATTTACGTAGTTTTATGCTCATGTCAGCTTCTCCCTGCAGCCGCTATGTCCGTCTCCCAGATCAACCCCACCCTGTTCCTGAGTGGTGCAGATGCTGCAATGAACAAGGCGTTGATCTCTCACAGAGGCATCACCCTCATCATCAACGTTACCCCTGTTACATCCCCCGTGCACCAAGGGGTGGAATGCCGGCAAGTACCGGTCTCTGACCAACCACACGCCCGTCTCTGTGATCACTTTGAGAGTATGGCAGAATGCATCCACAACAACCAGACGGGCAGCACGCTGGTTCACTGTGCTGCGGGCATGAGCCGATCTCCCGCTTTGGTCATGGCTTACCTCATGAGGTACAAAGGGGTGACTCTACGCCAAGCCCACGACTGGGTACGCGACTGTCGGCCGTACATCCGACCCAATGCTGGATTCTGGCGCCAACTCCTGGACTACGAAAAGAAACTGTATGGCAAGAACACAGTAAAAATGACAGCCACTCCTCTAGGAGTGCTGCCGGAGGCAATGGCCTCAGAAGGGGACGCAGAGTACTGCCTCAGCTGGTGAAAGACTTGCACAGGACAGAATTTCCCAAGAAAGGATTAAGTCCCACCCTGAATACATCCAAGGCCGGGTCCCAATCTACCTCCCACCTCACTGCTCTGGGAAGGAGCAGGAAAAAAATGGCGAGATCTGCCATCACCATAAAAATGTAAAACCAAAGGGTTTACTACTGAGCTTCACGTTTGTGGACAAAAAATGCAAGATGTCATCCAGACAGACTGATGAGGCACCTGCTCTCATTTGGGATGATGGATCCAGACTCCTTAAACTACCTCAGCTTACACAATCATACCTCTGGACATGGTGTGGAATCCTTCCTGGTCACCCCGGTAAGAGCAGCACCCTTCAGTAGCACTGTGAAAACTGATGTTCAATGGCTTATGTACCTGGCTGTAACCTCATCAACACATAACTCAGGGTTAAAGATTTATACAAATCTTCATAGAAGCCCTTGCATGTAGCAATATATAATTGTGTAAGAGTTGTAATTATGACTACGTAGATATCCAACTGTTTCATTAAAATAATCTATATATAATATAGGTCATATGCAGTGCAGTCCCTAAGTATTTGGACAGTGGTACAATTTCTATTCTCTTGGCTCTATACTCCAGCACATTGAAAATGAGGTTAAAATGTAGATTGACCTTTAATTTGAGGGTATTTACATCCACATCAGGTAATCAGTGTAGGAATTGCATCCTTTTTTATAAATATTATATATTTAATAATAATATAGATAGCCTGTTGTTCCAAAAGGAATTGGACAGTTGGCTTCTCAGCTGTTTCTGATTAGTCAGGTGTATTCAATCACTTCCTTGGTGAAGGTATAAGAGCGGTGTCTAGTTTTGATTCAAGGCTTTTCATTGCCTTTGGAGTCAAAACGTGTCCTTTTTTTGGCTGGTGTTAATTGTATTTTATTTTTTCTTTATTTGTGATTGAAATTCTATCAAATATAAAGAGCGAAATGTGTAGTAGTATCCACAAAAAAAATTCACCCCTCAAACTACAAACTTGCATTCATACAGGCTATTTTAGCAACTACTTCTCAGTCAACCAATACACACTCAGGGGGAAAAAGGAAAAAGAAAAAAGCAACAACTATTTGAGTAAACAAACTTGTCAAATGTATTTGTTATGTACAGGAATGCAAAATTAATTGTCCACACTTGCTCTAATCTCCAATACGGGTCACAGAGGAATTCATCAAAACACCCGGGCAGTATGTCGTGTGTAAAGAGATTGAGGTGTCCACCATTTCCACCATTGTGCTCAGTCACAACATGGGAGTAATCAACAAGCTAAGGGGCAGTGGGGCAAGGACTGTTCAGCCTCCTCAATACTGGAAACTTCTCTTGGTCTGAATGTCATCAAGAATCTGCTGTAGCTCCTCATCCTCAAAACGCCCCTCCAAGCTGCAGGGGAAAGAGGAGATAATCAAGGAGCAATCCAGCAGCACCTTACCAATCCCATGGTAAAGTGTGGACCAGAAAGATCTAGAATAAATACTGCAAAAGTACACGTGGCTGACCTTGGCGTGAGAGCCTTTGCCTCTTCTGCAGCCTCTGGACACAGATTCGCCAGACTGGCCAACTCAAACTTGTGGAGTTTCTTCTGGAGAAGCAAGCTGCCAGGGGAAGTTAAAACATCAGCAAAAGTAATAATGGTAAGAATGCATTAGAGTAAAACGATTTAAGGTCACATGTATTGCGATACTGACCTGCGAACACTCGCAATAGTTTCTCTGTTTTTGAATCGGCTGAAACGGGCTGTGTAGTTGAGCGTCTTCATGAAAACCTCTGACAGCTCCTGCTCATCCTCTGCGCTCTCGTTCTGCTGCTTCCGATGTTCCAGAAGCATGTGAACCTCGGAGTTCAACAGCGTCTCCGCGTTCTCAAATTCTGGGAGAAAAGTGGTCAGTTAGCAAGCCAACAAATTACTTTGAAAACTAATCAAAGAAACCTACTCACAGTACAAGTAGTCTGGGTGAACTAAACCTAACCAATCAACATCATTACCAATCTACATCATTACCAACTCAGGGGGTGGCCCAGGGTTGTGGGAGTTTGAATCCGCTCTTTACACATCTTCATACAGATGACTACACAACCAATATCACAAACAATTTCATTATAAAATTCAGGGTCACACAGGCTAGACTTAATAGGCTGCAGAACCCATTCATTCTTCAGTCTGTGAAGGCTATGTGCAAGTGCAATTGGTTTGGGAAATACAATCTAAGTGTGGCAATGAGCTACGGTGCTGGTGCAATGAGGACGTACCAGTGTACTTTATGTACTATTGTTGAACTGTCTGTACCGTTCGTCTTATTTTATTGCATCTGTATGCAAGAGGGTGCTTGACTACTGACGTAAGAGAAATTTAATAGAAATCTGACAAAGTATAATGTAGCTAATCTATTTACACAACCACATATATAGCCAGCAGTTTTATTTTCATAAATCATAACCAGCCTTCTAAGCTCATTGTCATAACGATTCCACCACTACTTTCTCAGTTAAAGATGGCGAACATGGACATCCGGTTCAAATCCGATTGGCGGGTGTAGAAAAGCAAAACATGGAACATAATACGATATGGTTGTCCAGTTCACCCAAACCCTGTCAATATTAAACACATTGGAATAACACAGGGTTTCTGAGCCATTTTCTTCATTTTAGAACAACTAAAGAACAAATAAACCGTAGCCTTACAGCTAATTGAAAAACAAGTTGTAGCCTACAATCAACAGTCGTGGTACCCAAGATCAGAATTGGGCTAAATCCGAATTAAATCCAGGGATTTCTAAAAACAAAAAAGATGAAAGAATGATGTAGGCAATATGTGACATTTCTATAGCTGGCAGTGGTTCTGTATCATGGAACACATTCAATTACAAATTGTAACGTTGTGGAAAAAGAAAAGTGTGCCATACACATCAGCAATTCGCATAACCGGAGAATGCTACCTGGTAAATTACGATTTAACACAGACCATTCGGTTGTACCGAAGCCGAAACTCGCCAAGTGAAATAACGACTTTAAAGTAACCTTAGCATAAATTTAGTTTAAACAACCTGAAGTATAGCCATTTAGCGTTCTTGCATTGTGGCTAACGTTAGCAGGTTATGATGTACTGTACATTACATAATGCTTAGCTAACTTGAAAACACAATGACTAATTCCATGTAGGAAACATTAAGTAATATATAGACCAACCTTTAGGGAAATTAAGTTGCGATGCATCCTCTTCAATATCACCGACATGCGCTGCTCCAGTGGCGCCTCCGGTCGCCATACTTAGAGCGGATGGTCTGTGGCACTCTCAACCCTCGGATATTATGAACGCTGAGATTTAAAAAGACTCGTCAGGCTCACAAACTAAACTGACTACTAGTCACTAATACTAGTAAATACACACAAACCATTAATATGCTACATTTAATACAATTTCCAAGATGAATGTGATGGTCCGCAGATGACAACGCTTAGCTAACAAAACAAATGTACCAAAGCGCTACCAAGACAGTTTCGTAGACGTATACTGCGACACTGCCCCCTTTTGGTTGGAGGTTGAAACCAGTCGATATTCTCAATTCTCAATATTTTTCGCTTTTATTATACCTAGTAAATATTCAAGGTGAGACAATTATGTAGTGTTGTACGTCGCTCTGGATAAGATCGTCTGCCAAATGCCATTAATGTAATGTAGTGCTCAGGAAACACTATTTATGTAATAAAAATTGCTGTAGATTACGGGTCAATGTGTTCCAAGTTTCTTACACAAAACTTGTGCTGAGAAAACGCTGAGAAGTGATCCAATCTGGAAAATGTCTGAAAATACTTTTGAGTACATGACACCACACTTTTGTTGTGCTCTCGACTCAATCAATTTAAATTATGCATTTTTCCTCCAAAATAAAATCTGTGTTACCCAACCTGACTGAAATTGTGGCCTACTGAAATAAACCACTATAGTATGATTTACAGTATGGTAAAGTAATATTATCATAGGTTTTCTTTTAAATTAAATGCACTTCTTACATTGCTGGTCCATATTAATCTCCTTTTTGCAAGAAACTTCCCCCTAGCTGATGGGTCAGAATTGGCCCTGAACCTGGCTCCTCCCTCTTTGCAGGACAGTGGCACTTAAAATGTGAAAACTGTCCTTGTTACATTACATGGCATTTAGCAGACGCCCTTATCCAGAGCGACGTACAACAAAGTGCAAATCAAACATAAGAACAAGTGCAAAAGTGGACCTGAGAGGACAGTACAGTTCTGAGTCCTAGTGTAAACATACAGAAATTCAGAACCCTTGAAGAGTACAATCAACTTTCAAACTAGCATACCACAGTTGGCAGCTAGAATACAACAATACAACAGCCAATAAAAACAACAATACCTATACAAGTAACGATATCTATACATAAGTGCCATTACGGTCTAAGGCTAATCACGGTGATTGTGAGTTGGGGAGAGAAAGGTGTAGCCTGAAGAGATGGGTCTTCAGTCTGCGTTCTGACATGGTCATTCCACCACCGTGGGACCAGGACAGACAGCAGTCGTGAGCGTGAAGTGCAGGTGTGGTGAGGGGGAGGCGCCAGACGGCACGAAGTGGCAGAACGGAGGGGTCTTGTTGGTGTATAGATCTTGATAAGGGATTGAATATATACAGGGGCTGATCCTTTTACTGCCTGGTATGCGAGCACCAAAGTTTTAAATTTGATGCGAGCCATAACAGGCAGCCAGTGGAGGTTGCTGAGCAGGGGGGTGACATGTGAATGTCTGGGAACATTGAATACCAGACGGGCTGCAGCATTCTGGATGAGTTGTAGGGTTCTGACGGCAGATGCTGGAAGGCCAGCCAGCAGAGAATTGCAATAGTCCAGGTGGGACAGGACCATTGCTTGAACAAGGAGCTGAGTGGAGTAGGTGGTGAGAAAGGGTCGGATTCTCCGGATGTTGTACAGGAAGAACCTGCACGCCCGGGTCACCGTAGCGATGTTCTTGGAGAAGGATAGCCTGTTGTCCATCACCACTCCAAGGTTTCTTGCACTAGGGGATGAGGTCACTGTGGTATCCCCTGGTGAGATGGAGAAATCAGAGAAGGGAGAGGTTAAACAGGGATGAAGATCACTTCTATCTTATCTGGGTTGAGCTTTAGATGGTGGTTGCCCATCCAGCTCTGGATGTCTCTCAGGCAGGTGGAGATACGGGTAGAGACCTGTGTGTCTGATGGGGGGAAGGAGAGAAAGAGTTGGGTGTCATCGGCATAACAATGATAGGAGATGCCATGAGCAGAGATAACAGGGCCAAGGGATCTCGTGTAGATGCAGAAGAGGAGGGGCCCGAGGACTGAGCCCTGGGGGACTCCTGTAACAAGGGGGCGAGGGGTTGACACTCCTCCTTGTAAAACATGTATTAATTCCTAATGGTACATAAAAACTTTAAAAAAGCGATGAATGTGTTGAACTCTCTTCTGTTTCTCAGGGACATAAAATTTTCTTTAAAACGTTTAAAAAGCTTATAATATGTTAATTATATTGTAGTGCACAACAGTAATGTAAAATATATACCTACTCGCAATAAAATCATGAATGTCATTCTGGATAGGGAATGACACTGTAAGGTAACAAAATAAACATTATATCATATGACATAATTGTTATTCAGTATGACAAAAAAAGGGTTTGAACTGCCAAATGTCTTGGCTGCCTATAGAACTCTATGACCTTGACCTTCAACTATTAAATATGTAATTTAACATCAAATTTGCAAAAGAACATTAAAAATGCTTTTTAGGCGTTATCCAGTATGACTCAGGATTTTGTGACATAGTGTACAACAGTGGGTAAAAATATTTGAACAGACATACTAACTTTTTACCAACGTTTGGGGGTCTTTCAGAAGCGTATGTATGATGCCACTTCCTGTTTAATGATTTACCAATATATAATGTTTTATAAATTTGCTCCAGTTTATCTGTTATCCAGGATGACTTTGGATGAAATTCCAGTGATTTCTTGCAAGCATTTTTGCATTCAGCAGGTGCGGACAGTTATCCCGAATGGCATTTTTCCAATTTGAAGTGTAGTAGTTCGATATATTTCTATGGATATTCTAATAAATAACACGTCACGTCATTGACCCACGTACCTGGAAGTGGCTTGCTCTTATTACTGGCGTCATCACGCGCGCATTAGCCACATTTTTTAGCTAGGATATATAAATGCGTATTATCATATACGATATATATATATTTACTAGCAAAATGTGTTCAAACCTTTATTAATATTAAAGCAAATCAAATTACCAAACTGATATCAAGTCAACCTAACGTTGCGAATCATACTAGCCTATTAGTATTAAGTTAGCATCGTTGTACTTTTAGGTTAACACATTTAGCTAGGACACATTTTCGTTTCGTGTTGAATTAAAATTCTGTGTTGAGTCTAAGTAACTAATACGTTTAAAGAATCGTTACTATCTGGCACATTAGACTGCTAGCTAGCTCCTATCGTCAGCTAGGCTACCTAGCGTCTCAAATTCTAGCGTAGCTAGCTAGATGCTATCTTGAATTACAGCATTAGGCTATAGTCCTAGCTCATTTTGGGTCGCTTAATTGGTCAAAATGGATTTATTCGGCGATCTTCCCGAACCAACACAAACTACAGGTAGCTAGTCTAATGACGAGACTCGATTTTGATTGTCGTTAGCTATAATTAGCCAACTTCCTAATGTTAGCTAGCTAGATGTCCATCTCTTTGGTCTTAGCTAGGTAGCTAGCTATATTCATAACGCTGAAACTAGCCTATCTCATGTTAGCTGGCATGTATAATCTCTTAGTTATACAAATCGACAAACTGTTACGTTTAGCTAGCTAGCGTTGTTAGTAAACAACGTATTGTAGCCTAATGTGTAACGAATATGTTGCATTGAATTGTTATGTATAATGCCATTATGTTGAGCTATATTAGCTACTGCCGGGTGAACTGTTGGCTAGCTGTGTTATTACCGCTTGTCTAAGTAGGCAATATTAACTACCAGTTTGGCATGAACACAACTGATTGACCTGTCGCGAGTAAATCTGTAAATTAGAATTGTCCAGTCTAGATAGCTAATTTGGTAGCTCGGTTGACATGTCTAATATTAAGAGCATGTATTAATTGGCAGAATGACACGAACTTATGGGGGCTTGTTGGAGTACATTGTCTTACATAAGTTCTTAACATTTGTCCCTATCTTCCAGGTGGACGTAGGGAGAAAATCCCAGAACCATCAGCAGTTGACCGGGGAGAGAAGAGAAAATACGAGGTGACGGAGGAGCAGGAGGAAAAGAAAGTTTGTAAAGGTTTTCAGACATTTCCACACAGTTTATGTATCACCTGTAAAGTTTTTTTACCACACTCACTTGTACCACTTGAGTGTCATGTTTGTTTGGGATAGGTTTATGATCTTGTGCGTCCCATTAGGCCTAGCAAGACTAAAAGGATATGTTGCTGCACGTCGAGGAGAGAGAGAAGAGATGCAGGATGCCCACGTCCTTCTACCAGACCTAAGTTCCTGCTTTCATACACTGCCGCCCCAAGTGTGAGTGGATACTGATGGCTGTATGTATGGTCACAAAAAGACCTGTGTGCAGTGTGTGTGCAGTCGTGCTACTATGTCTAACAGTAACAGAAGAAGTGAAGTGGTTCTGTGGGTTTTTAGTAGCGTGTCGTATTTTATATATAATAATTATAATAATAATAATAATAATATACTTTTATTGAACCCTGTGGGGTAATTTGTCCTCTGCATTTGACCCATCCTAGTCATTTGGAGCAGTGGGCAGCCACAGTGCAGCGCAGAGGTTAAGGGCCTTGCTCATGGGCCCAACGGCTGTGCGGATCATTTATTGTGGCTAGACCAGAATTTGAACCACCGACCTTGCAGCTCCCACCTTAACCAGTATGCAACAGGCCCCCCCCCCAATATTATTTTAGAAATGGTATGTGTGTAGTTGTTTTTGACAATCACACTTTGTGTTTCAGTTCTCGCCTGTCTTATTTTTCTGTGTTTGATGGACACGGGGGGGCTCGTGCGTCACGCTTTGCTGCAGAGAATCTGCATCATACTTTGGCCCTCAAGTTTCCCAAAGGTGAGTATAGTATGAGAAGCTCAGTACAGACTTTCTGCACAAGAGGATCCAGCTGGTCTTCACATTGCTGTTAGTTTAGCATGCTTTTATGCAAGTACTATGCTGTAGTCTAGACACAAAGTATAAAATCCAAATAGAATGTACAAATTATTGTTTACGGGTAATTTTCCTTTTTTTGGAGTCTGAATGAATTGCAGTTAAGGTCCTGGCTCGCTCACCTGATAGCATCGTCCTTCTTCACAGGTGAGGCGGAGAACTTGGACAAGCTGGTGAAAAAGTGTCTGCTGGACACCTTCAAACAGACAGATGAGGATTTCCTAAAGCAAGCCTCAAGTCAGTGAGTACTGAGCATGACCAATGCTCCCTTCCACACTCCAGGCCAGGGGTCCAGAGTAGCTATCTGATTGGTCTCTGTTTGCGATGGCTCCACAAGGGTATTACTATCCTCCTCCTCAATCCAGTGAAGGACACCATGCTCGATGGTAGTCTCTTGTTATTAAAAAATATATATATTTGTGGACTATATTATGATTAGACTTTCAGTTCTATACATAAATATTCAGCTGTGGTAGAAATTTCTTGAAATTAGATTTTCCATTTCAGTCCCTGCATTAAGTCTCCATACTGGCAAAAAATATGTTCATGTTTAGAGAATACCAGATGAGGGTTTTCAAATTTCATATTTAAGTAGGAGATATTAATTACAAATGATTTTTTACATTTAAACATATCAGCAGCTGTGTGGTTTTGTGAGTACATTCACAGAAGCCTGTTAGAGTTTCAGTATGCCCCTCCTCCCTGATACACCAATCACTGATCTGCACATAGGCTTGTTGGTGTGAATGAAAGAAATGAACAGAACTGGGTTGATCAGTATATTTAGCTGTGAAAACAGTAAGGCTGTGCCACCCCACACATTGTTTTCCCATTTCTGTTGTTAAATATATATATGCTGTGCTCCTGGTCCTTGTTGACCCAAGTTGTGAGAACAAACATGAGCTTTTCTGCCTTCACCTATCTGCTCTGACAGAGAAAATGGAATGGAAACTGGGTTGTTACATTGTTACTCCTGGCTTGTGTTTTGCTCCACAGGAAGCCAGCCTGGAAAGATGGCACCACTGCTACCTGTATGCTGGTGGTTGACAATTTGGTGTATGTAGCTAACTTGGGGGATAGCAGGGTGAGTATTGGGGGATATATGTAATTGTGATGTGTTGTGATATTGCAACATTGATGATGTGGATCAATGTCAAGGAGGGCATGAAACCTACCTATACCTGGAGTTTTGTACTCTGCCCTTACACCACTTCCACACTTTTTACACTGCTGTGATCATCTATGCTTATGTTCCACCCAGCTCTGGGAAGGAACTAGTCGAATACATTGCTGATTAAATTTAGCATGCTCAATCATTTATCGTCCCTTTATCCTGTTGTCTTCTGGAAAAGCTGCAGATTCTCTTTGTCATTATGTAGACATTGAAACATGGTAAAGCAATGTTGACCTGAGCCTTCCATTTAGTAGCTTTGATAAACCAAACCCAAAGCAAACTTTCAAGAAAATATATCTACTTCTCATCAGGGAAACTTAATTTTTTGCATCCCAAAATTAACCAGCCAATGTCATTGTTTTACCAGACATCTAGATACAGTATTTAGAATTTAGCAGGATTACCAAGTTGCCTGCCAAAGTTGCAGGAAGAGTAGACTAACGTACCAGCCATGGATATAATTTACCAGGATGTAGCTGGCGTTAATATCCACCCTGATTCTCCTGCTTCAATGAAATGTTGCCCTCTTGGCTGCACTGTTGGGGTGCACACCTGTTTCTTCTGTGCAGTTTATTTCCTGTGTGAGCTTGGGAACAGTGTCCAGTAGTCCAGTAGTCTAATGGAATGTAATCCTGCTGTGCTGTGTCCAGGCTGTGCTGTGTCGGGTGGAGCAGGAAGGGGAGAAGGATGTCCAGAAATGCGTCACACTGTCGCTCAGTAAAGAACACAATCCCACCTGTTACGAGGAGAGGATGAGGATACAGAAGGCCGGCGGTACTGTCAGGTACTGGTGGGGGAAGCAGTCCAACAGTAAGAAGTTGTAAAAGCATCAGTTAGCCATAAAAGCCACACTTAAGTAATAAAACAATCAGCTTATCATTAGAAGATTATGTATTAAAATGCGTGTATTTAAGATCTGGAAAATGCAATAATAATTGGGTTGCAATAATGGACTTAGTTATGAAAATCCTGTCATTGTTCTTGTGATTCATTGTGATTTTGCTCATTTTCAGTTGGTGTAGTAAAAGACATAACATTTCCTGTGAAGGCATTCAGTGCAGTTGTAAGCATTTAGACAGTAATACAGTTCTTGTTGTTTTGGCTCTGTAAATGTACTTCTGCACATTGGATTTGAAATGTAAAAATGTCACTACACAAATAAAAATGTCAGCTTTTTCACCCGATCACATTGAGGTTTCTATCCTCTGGTTACCAACATTAATTATTAACTTACCAGGAGTAAAATAGTCATTGTATATTCGATCCAGTTAATCTATAATCTTGCTCAAATGTTGTTCATCAATCAACAACTAAGAGCCTGTACCATGTTGAGAAGGTGTAGGGTGAGCTTTACCCATTTATGTTGCTGCAGGGATGGTCGAGTTCTGGGTGTCCTGGAGGTATCGCGTTCCCTGGGCGATGGGCAGTATAAACGCTGTGGGGTGATATCTACGCCTGACCTACGGCGATGTCAGCTCACACACAATGACAGGTATGCCGCCATTTCTGGGCTGGATAAGGTGGAGCAGGTTTTCCCCAAAGAATGTAACCATGGCAGTGGACTGTGTCAGCTGTACAGCATGTCATTCACTCTATCTATATGCAATCAGTGGAGAGGCATGGCTTCTGTGAAACCGTTGAAGCAACAATAGAGGCGTCTAATCCCACCCTGAGGTTGTGAACTGCTGTAGCCCTGCTCCACTCCTGGCTCCTGGTTCATGCCCAAGCTTCGATACATCCTGGAGCCACAGATTCATTCCCCCTCCCCTCTGAACTGCATAAACTTGACTTCATGAGTCCACTTCAGCATAGTTTGGCGAATACAAACAACAATGTACTTGAAAGGGCTATAAGGAAGGTTCAAGATGAAACTTTTTTCCTTTTTTCCTTTAACTGAAATCCAATATTAACAGACCATTCAGTTGCTTTAGTTTATTTCTACTCTCACACCATAAACTGCTGATAAAACTACCACGTTTATAAATACGTTTCCTAGGGGTTATCAGGACATATTAATGATGTGTTCATTTTATCTTATCAGGTTTGTCATTCTGGCCTGCGATGGGCTCTTCAAAGTGTTTACAGCTGAGGAAGCTGTGAGATTTGTCCACTCTGTCTTGCAGGTAGGATATGCCCTCCTTCAGTGTTTAGTGCAATGTATATTGATTCTGTTTGCTGTGTGTGTGTGTGTGTGTGTGTGTGTGTCTGTGTGTGTGGGGTTGGGTTGGGTTGTGGTGTGTGTCTGTGTAAGACTGAGATGTTGACTCACACTGCTCTTTCCACACAGGATATGACTGTCGAGGTGAAGGAAGGACAGACTGCAGAGGAGGGGCGATTTGAAGCAGCATGTCAGCGACTGGCCAATGAGGCAGTGCGACGCGGTTGTGCTGATAATGTTACCGTCATCGTGGTGTCCATTCACTTCTGAAGAACTACTCCTCTTTCCACTGCTTTACCTGTCTTTGTCTGTATGCCCACCCCTCCTTCCATCCACTTGTTAATAAGTCAACCCAACTGCCTGTCCACCTGTTAACATTGTTTGCCCTGCCTAAAATAACCATATGTCAACAGAATATGGAACTTTCTAATTTTCTAATACGTTCCTGAAGTCAAATAGTATGACTGAACAGTTTCTTCATTGTCTCATGTTTGATATGATTTTTTGCCTCAGAAATAAAAAAATACTTTTCTAACTGAGTTTATGTTATTTGACGGAGATATTATCCATCCTTCAGTGTGGCAAACCTGTTGAGTCGCCTATCACTAGAATAATGATGGGGTACAATTACTTTCGATCTAGAACACGTAAGCAAACCCAAACCAGTAGCATAGCTTTTATTTTGAAACCTTTCGACCGGAAGCTTATTTTACTGGTCATTGAGTCCCCAGCAAACCGGATTGATCGATACAATACTAATTTCGCTGGTCCAGAATAAAGACAACTGGATTAGAAGGTGACAGATTGTTGGCAATAGCGTTTTACGAACGGATAAAGTGAATGCATTGTTTTTTCCAGTTCCGAACAAACGATTTGGGCATTATTGGCTTGAGATCTCCGTACGATACATTTCAATGGAGTTATTCGCCACCTTGCGTATACATAGACAACAGTCATCGTTCCGTGGACTACACCTGGAACTCTGACGTTATTAGCTATTTATTAGCTATTTGTGGATACGTATAAACGTTATAGCTTGATAAGTCAAAACTGGGCAAGCTCATAAATTAAATTCC
Organism: Conger conger; assembly: GCF_963514075.1. Lineage (NCBI taxonomy): Eukaryota > Metazoa > Chordata > Actinopteri > Anguilliformes > Congridae > Conger > Conger conger. The sequence continues at coordinate 31,854,567 of NC_083772.1, read as the reverse complement.
TAACGTAAGCTAGCGATTTTTTTCAGATGCGAACATTGTATTTCAATGAAATTTTCATTGGACCAACTAGCTAACCGTATGGTAGCTGGTGGTAACGCGTTATCAAGGAAACGGTAGCTACGTAATTCTAGCTGTCACATTTGGGATTCCGTTACACGCGATATGAGTCGACTCACTCGTTTTTAATCGCTGCATGAGTTCCTTTACCAGCTGTTTATTATTTGCAAAAAGATCACAGGATATAGAAGGGTAGCGAGCTCTAACTCGAATAGGCTAACGTTGTTCTATAAAAAGTCTCTGTTTTCTGGACAAATATTCAAGCTAGCTGGCTAGCCCCTACCGCTAATTATGTAACAGATATGTTTTTGGCACAGCAATTCGTGTGTGTTTTGGTTAATTTGCTAAAGTAGCAAGCTACCTTGTTCATTTACCGTTAGCTTGTACATTGATCGGTTTTTAGCTGTCTATACGTACCTTGCGACTGTTACTTGATAAACACTGGGCATTAGCTAGGGCACTCGCTTGGTATTGTACAGATACCGGTTCACATTCGCACTGCAGTGCAGTAACGTCAATTTAAGCAGATGGATTATTTTCTGGACTTTGAGGAATGCATCAGAGACTCGCCGACGTTCAGGTTTGTATGAATAAACACTACAGCTAGCTAAGGTGACAAATTAACTTCCTAATTTAACTTGTGTGATCAGCGTCGTGGGACATTACAATTTAGTTTGTCCCGGCAATAGCACATCAGCAATATGTGTGAGACCTCTTGGGCCTGTTTCACAGATTGGCAGTGGACCAGTGTGAGAGTGAAGTGACGGATCTGGAGGGTCGGGTGGAGAAGGTGAGAAATGGGTGTTGACTGGGATTTGGGTGTTGGACCGTTCTACAGTGCGGCTGTATTAATGGACGTGTCTTGCCTTTCAGGTGATGAAGTTGTGCAGTCGGATGGTTGAGGCAGGACAAGCATACAACACCGCCAATGAGCAGTTTCTCACCGGGCTGATGGAGTTCTCCACATACCATCGACAGGACAGCAGCATCATGGTAGGGGAGAACTTCAATTCTTCAATCAGTTCTCCTACTGAGTCAGGTTCTGCTCAAGGTTTCTTCCTGTTACCACTGTTGCCCTAGGTGTACTCTTGGTCTTGGCCCGGTTTCTCTGTAAAGTTGCTTTGTGACACAGGCCCTTAGTAAAAAGCGCAAAAGTTATAAAAAATTGATTGATTGATGGGTGGGGGGTTGATGTTGTGGTAAAGAGGTGGGTGTGAAAGGTGAAGGGTTATTAAAGTAGGGGGAAGGTTTTTGGGACTGAATATTTTATTTCGATACCTCTTAGATTGGATATCTTCACCAATCCAGTCCATCATATCTAGTTGTGGTCTCTGTCACACTTAAGATCTGTTTCTCACTTCCCTCCCTACTTAGAGTTGCCTGGGTCAGTTTAATCAGGGGCTCCAGGAGATGATTCACTTCCACACTGTGAGTACAACCAATCACCTTAAGCAACAAACACCATGTGCATTCTCAAACCCTTACCACTCTGTGCACCCTCAAACCATTATCACCCTGTGTGCCCCCAAACCCTTATCACCCTGTGTGCCCCCAAAACCTTATCCCCACCTGGTGCCCCCCCCAAAACCTTATCCCCACCTGGTGCCCCCTCAAAACCTTATCACCCTGTGGCCCCTCAAACCCTTATCACCCTGTGTGCCCCCAAAACCTTATCCCCACCTGGTGCTCCCCCCAAAACCTTATCCCCACCTGGTGCCCCCTCAAAACCTTATCACCCTGTGGCCCCTCAAACCTTTATCACCCTGTGCCCCCTCAAACCCTTATCACCCTGTGTGCCCCCAAAACCTTACCCCCACCTGGTGCCCCCTCAAATCCTTACCATCCTGTACCCCCTCAAATCCATGATATGATTGTCAAATCCTTATTCAGTCATCCATTTCTGTAATTATACATGTTTTATTAATATGTGCCCAATGTATCTGTACATGCCTCCAGGCAGTACTTGGAAACTGTCCAATATCAAAACCCATCTACTAATGTGACTGCTACAGGGCAGCTGAATGTGGAAATATGCAAACTACAATCTGTGGTAGTGTGTCCATATTCATTGTTGCATAATTTATGTTCTTAGTATATGAATTTTCTTATTCATAGTTGCAACACTCATATACTTGACAAGGCAAAAATTAAATGCATAGGCATGCACAAAATCTGTTTACACAAATAATAATAATAGAGTTGTATGAGTTGGGGAGAGGTTGTTGCATACTGAATGTATGAATCTTAAATCTTGATTTCAACTTTGTTGGAAAGCAGTGCTGTTAACTGGGCTTTTCCAAACTTGGTAATGTGCCACTAGCTATTAAAACATGTAGTTGCCTTGTATTTTTGCCGCGCTACGTATTTGTGTATAAATGAGTATCGGTTCTTGAATTTAGTTTTTTCATCCTTTTCTTTAATTGCAGATGTTGTTTGACCAGACACAAAGAGCCATCGTCCAACAGATGAGCAATCTTCTCACACAGTATGTTTCGCACTTGAATTTACCACATTTGCATACACACACTTCTCATATTTTGTTATTATGTATCAATTTTATGTCACCTGTTGTACTGCGGCAGTCAATATTACTGCAGAAGCAGTTAGCAATGCTAGTGTTAGGTAACGGGCAATGTAAAACACAGGTTGTGGGTTTGCTTCCCTGCTATGGCACTTGATTCGTGCCAGAAACGTGATGTATGAGAGGCTGAGGGCGGCTACTCGCCCATGCCAATGATACAGCGACTGATTAGCCAGCACCGGCGACGGGTGAGCCGGCAGTGGTGACCGGGAGATCGTGCAAGCGACTGGCTACTGACCTGGGTCCTGGGTGGCACTAGAGTCTGTTACTAAACTGTTTAGATGTTTCCAAGTTCTAAGATGATAGGATACTAAAGGGACACTGGCAGCCAGCATGACTCAGGTGTTAAGATCACGTCTGTATTTCAGGAATGTATTAAATGTAAGGTAATCTTTACTGTGCCGTGTAGTTTGCTCTCCTGGTTTAACCAGCAGATCCCTTCCATATGAGCAGGCCTGTAAAATGGGGGAAGAGGGGCGGGTCTGCATTGACTGCACCCCTCAGCATCACTGTATGTTTTGACTCAGGGTGTGGGAACACAGTGGAGGATCACAAGACTAATGAGAAAAGCAGGCAGAACAGTAAGGAGCAGCGTGTGCAGACGGAACAAAGCTTTCATTTGTAATGAGCATTAATGTGCTCACACAGACAGCACTTGAAAAGTAACCGAGTATAAAACTATACCCGGTCTCTTCATAGAGACTACCCAGATTGAAACACAAATTAAATTAAGCAGGTTTATTAAATAACAGGCTGAAGTTTCGACTTGCCTTCTTCCTTGGAGTCAACAACGGCAGGCAGATGCCAAGTCGAAACATCAATCTGTTATTTAATAAACAGGCTTAACTGCAAGTGCTCCAGAATTTCACGATGTGTAGTCTCTTTATAGAGCCTGGCTATAGTTTTTCATGTCCCATACTGAGAACACTCTTTTAGATGAGCTTAGACTGGTGCCGGATAGTCTTTATTTCAATATTTGGGAGTCAAGACACTGGCTGTAGCAGCAGTTTTTCTCTGAATTGGAAAATATGCAGACTATGGTCTGTTGCAGTGCATTCACATTCATAATCACAGTACATTGTTTCTGTTCTTTGTCTCACTGCTTTTGGGTTCAAATGAATGTTCAGTACTGAGGAATGAATGTTCAGCACTTGTTCTCCACAAAAGAGGTTGGTGATTTTATGAAACGTACAGTGATATTAGCTAGCCTGGGGTGAGCCGTTCAGATGACACCCGTTTGCCCTTTCAGGTTCCTGCCTCAGGTTCGAGAGACACGGAAGGAGTTTGTGAGGATCGGGGAGGACCTGGAGCTGGCTGCAGTGAAGAACGGTCAGACTCCTCGCCATAAAACCACTGATGCAGAGAGAGCCAGTCATCTGCTTCTGGCTACACGCAAGTGCTACCAGCATTTTGCCCTTGACTACTGCCTGCAGGTACTTACTACCTACATGCAACTGCAGCCTACACCAACAACTGCCCTCAAGTACATGAAGATGATACTGAGGTTATATACACTACCGTTCAAAAGTTTGGAGTCACCTTCTCTTTTTCTGATTTTATAATTTGTAATCAAGCAATTCATACGTGGTCAAAGTCCAGACTCAGAGCTTTTATTAAAGGGTATTTTTATATATTTTGGTTTCACCATGTAGTAATTACAGCACTTTTTATATTTTGTCTGCCATTTCAATGTTTGAGACAAATTAACAAAATGTCAAATAAAAGAGTCATATGTTGTATTTGGTTGCATATCCTTTGCATACCATGACTTCCTGATGTCTGTGACCCATCAACATTATCAGAGTCTGGATATCTTATTTTCAGGTTGTCCTGAAAGTTTTACATTCTAAAACTCCTTGCATTTGAATGGATCTCTATGGTAATTTTGGTAAATCTTTTTACCCCAATGGATCTCTGTGGTAGAATGGATCTCTATGGTAAATCTCTATGATCTCTATGGTCAATTATGCTGATACAGTATGGAACACATTTGTTGGGCAAATGGCCTTAAGTCATGAAGGGCCCAAGGTGTCAAATGAGCCTAAAACTGTAATGCTGCTGCCAGATATGCAGTAGATACTACAATAATTGTTTCTCCTGAAAATGTAATCCTTGAGTTCAACAGGAAAATTAATTGAGAGAAATCATTTTTATAGTATGTACTGCATATCTGGCAGCAGCATGACGGTTTGTGGCTCATTTGATACCTTGGACCCTTGGTGACTTAAAGCCATTAAGCCAACAAATGTGATCCATACTGTATCAGCATAATTGACCATAGAGACCATAATTGAGCATAACTGAGCTTGTATTGCTGTATTTGAACAGGGATTCTTGTCTTCTTGTTTGGCTCAATTGCCCCAGGCAAGATAAGTCAAGAACAGAAAAGTATTTCAATCCAGAACCATTATATAATTGACCCAGGTCTGATGGAGTCACATTATTAAACTCAGCCAGGTATTCAGGAGCATGTCCAGCTGGTGATTGTACAAACTGCAAAGCTGTAAATGGTTAAAAATGGTAAATGGTTGGAATTTATATAGCGCCTTTATCCAAAGCGCTGTACAATTGATGCTTCTCATTCACCCGTTCATACACACACTCACAAACGGCGATTGGCTGCCATGCAAGGCACCAACCCGCTCGTCAGGAGCATTTAGGGTTTGGGGGTCTTGCTCAGGGACACTTCGACACAGCCCGGGCGGGGGATCGAACCGGCAACCCTCCGACTGCCAGACGACTGCTCTTACTGCCAGAGCCATGTCGCCCCTTTCGTACAAATGTGTTTAGTGAATTCCTCAATATGTGATGCATTCTTTGTTTTCATGTCTTACAGCTGAATAACTTCAAAGCTCAACAGAAACTTGATATCTTAAACTCTGTGAGTATTGTGACTAACACTGATCTACTTGGGTTGCCTGTGCTTGACACATTATTTGACCTTACTTCTTGGTAAATGCTACTGACCATTTGTGAACTGTCCATTGAACTATGAACTACAGTATATGATATTATTGTAGTATGGTGGACATTCTGGTTTGAACAAACTACATTAGTCTGTTTTCCATGGGCGGTAACTGTCAATAAATCATCTTTTAATCTGAGGTGTAAATAGTGCACACAGTTTGCCTTGTAATTCATGCATGTTTAAATTAGATTAATATTTGCTTTGTGGCTCTTCTGGCCATTTTGTAAGCACAGGATGTGACACTCACTCAGGTGGAGTATATAGGAGAATATTGTCCTTTGTCGTTTCAGATTTTTTCCTACTTCCATGCCCAGTACACCTTCTTCCACCAGGGCTATGACCTACTGAAGGACCTGGAGCCCACGATGAAGACCATGGCCTCTCGGGTAGGGCCTGCCAAGCACCTTCCACCTCTGTTTGAAAGCAGTCTTCTCTGGCCTTCCGCCTGTCACAGCAAAAAACATACAGATCATACCATACCATACAAGTTTGAAGGAACACTAGTTGGGTCAGTGGTATTTATATTCGGTGTACTGTAGTATGTGGGGGGCTGGCACACACACACACACACACACACACACACTCACTCACACACACTCTCACACACACACACACACAGGAGTGCTTTTGGATTGGACAGTTCCCACAACTTATAATTGTTCACATTTGTTTGTTCTGTACAGCTTGCCTTACTGTCCACGGAGTGCACAGCCAAAAAGAAAGAGATGGAGAACACCCATCTGCTGGTCCAACAGAGAGTGAGTTTCAACTTCGACCGTCTCCCACTCACTCGAACAGAGGGGTCAGATTCACCTCAGCCAGAGATTCAAACCAAGCCAGGATGCCAAACCTTAGGACGGATTCAGTGAAGCTGTAAGGACAGATTTGTGCACTTTCCTCAGAAAGAAAAAGCTGTTGCTGACACAAAATCCTTTCAACGTTGGTTGGTTTGGTGAGCTTCTGGTCAATTATAGTACCTAGGTAGTTACACTCTTCCACCCACTCAATGGTTTGGCTATCCACCATCAAAGTTGATGGGGTGTTGGAGGAGCGCCTGAAATCTGCGACCGTCTCTTTGGTCTTGGACGCATTCAGATCGAGATGGTTACACCAGGGAGCGAATGTAACCACCGCAGACTGAAGCCTCTCGTCCGTGTTGGATGTGTTCAGGATGACCGTGTCATCTGAATATTTAATAAAAGAATGTCAAGAACACCAAGGACCTCCTGCTGAGATGGTCTCACCAGCTGTTTCCTGTTGGTTAGGAAGGACAGGACCCACAGTTAATTACAGTGAGTGGTCATGGGATTATTGTTCATCAGTAAACCGTTCCCATCCTGTGTTTCAGGATGCCACGGGGGAGCCGATTGTCACAGGCTGCTCTGGTGACGATGTGGCTATCGAAGGCTATCTGTTCAAGCGGTCCCGCCGGAAAAACAAAACCTGGAAGAGGTACGTGATAGAGGAGCGATCTGTCAGTCAGTGGAGAAGAAATCTGAGGCTGTTCATGAGCACTTTTACGACAAACATGCTTACAGGGCCCCTGCTTTTCTGTTTTTAATAAGAGGTTTCTGTTTCTGTTTCTTCTTCTTTTTTTAATCTGTTTTGAAAAAGGAATTTCCAATTTGCTGATTTTCATTTTTCATCCTGTTTGTTTTTATGTCCAATTGTTTCCAATATGCATATTAGCATGTATTTTCAAATTGCAGCTGCACTGACCATTCTACTTTAACTGGATTTGTTTCTTTCACTGATTTTGCCCTTCTCACTGTTTTGCTGTATTTTTCTTCCTCATTGCTTAAGATGCTGGTTTTCTATAGAAAACAATCAACTGGTATATTCCAAATCACACAAGGTAGGTCCTGGTCAGTTACTGAGATAGTTAAAGTAAATCTTTCTTGATTTGTGAGAGTGTGTATTTGTGTTTCTGTGGCTCTATGTATAATAATTGAGTTGCAGTGTGCAGGATTGATGTGTTGTTTATTGATATTTCTCTATAGGAGGAAGTTAAGGTCTTGTTTGATGACCTCAGACTATGTGCTGTGAAGTCTCTGGACAGCATTGATCGTCGCTTCTGTTTTGAGGTTGTGTCTGTTCAGAAGTAAGGAGCCCTACATTTGTAAAGGCGGCATATGTGTAGTGATTGTGATTCATGTGGCTAAGGAATATGTTTTTTTAGTATCTTTGCATCTTGACCACTATAACATTTATTCGCAAGAAAGCACAATAGCACAATAATAATAGTAGAATTTTCAAATTAGAATACTGAAAGGAACAGAAATAAAACAGGACTAAACTATGAGTAAATCTAAAATACGAATAAACGCGAAACCCAAATCAACTAAAATCTGAAAAGATATTTTAGTTGAATTCCTGATATATGTGAAAATAAGTTATTTACAGGGGGAAAATAACACTTGGGTTTAGAGAAAAATGACTGGTGTAATGATTTTACATGTAAACAAATGCATACCGTGGTGTATTGGATAAATTAATGACAAACTGCATGTAAACACCCCTCAGGAGCTGCTCCTTGCAGGCAGACTCTGAGGAGCTGAGGCAAGCCTGGATCAGCGCTGTCCAGGGCAGCATCGACATGGCCTACCGCCAGAAGGTGGAATCCCAACAGCCTTCGGTAAGAGGACCCTTAGATATTCCCCCTGAGATGCACCGTGGGAAAGGCACGCTGGTATTGAGACATACACCTGGGCCTACCAGGACCCTTGCACACTGAGACAGGCACACTGGTGCTGAAACGCACTATACTGTCTCTCTCTCTCTCTCGTTCCCAGCCTACAGATAAGCCTGCCTGCCCCGACCCTCAGCCTCCACCCCGCATCCCTCAGTCTGCTGTCCTGGGCGTGGCCCTCCAGGGGCTGGGGAACCGGCAATGTTGTGACTGCGGGGAGAACGAGCCCCGCTGGGCTAGCATCAACCTGGGCATCACCGTGTGCATCGAGTGCTCCGGCATTCACAGGTACATGCCTGCTCCTGGTGCTCTGACAGCTGCAGGTAGTGCCTCCCCACTGAGCTCTCCTGCCCTCGGGCTGTGGGGTTAGGGTACAAAGTGCATGGTTTGGCCCTGGAGGGTCGCAGACAGGGGGCGACATTGGCTCAGGAGGTTAGAGCAGTCGTCAGAGTTTGATCCCGCCCTGGGTGTGTCGAAGTGTCTTTGAACTAGACAGCTTACCACCTTGCATGGCGTGCGTGTGAATCAGAAGCATCAGTTGTACAGCAGGTTGGATAAATGCTGTCTATTTACCATTCACCATTTACCCATTTGAAGTGGGCTTTTAAAAACACCGCGGTGACTGTGTTGTGACTGTTGACAGGAGTCTTGGAGTTCATCTGTCCAAGGTTCGATCCCTCACCCTGGACTCCTGGGACCCAGAGCAACTTAAGGTATTGGAGCTCTCCCTTCAGATTGTGTCTGTGGAGCAGTGGTACAGTGTGGATTTAGTGGTTGTTCGAGGGTCAGTTTTCCAGTCAAGGATTAGGCCTAGCCTTGGACTAAAAACATCACCTCAATGGCGATGAAAAAGAAAACCTAGTGTTGGACCAGGCTTAATCCTCATCTGGGAAACCAGGCCTAAATGTTATAAGTGTAAACTCGGACCAAACCAAAACCACACTTGACTTGGAAAAACTACACAGTCAAGCTACACTCAAACAGTCAAAATTGCCTTTTGCCACATAATCGCATTATGATAATTTACTATGGGATGATTACTAGTAGTCCTAGAATTATATAGCATATGTTTCCAAATAGAAATTCTATTTTGACATAGCCATGGTGTACAATTCTACAGCAATCCCCATGCCTTCACAGAGAGCAGGAACTGAAGCTCCAGACTTTTGGGAAGCTTTTGACTGTGACTGAGAACAAGGCTTACAATCACAACAAACCGTGGTGTCTTATCAGTATCATTTATCTGAGGACACCATAGCAATGTGTGCAATATGATTATATTAATCATCTTTGTTGTGTGTTCTATTGTATTTTTATTTATCTAGATTTGTACATGCACCACATGATAAATACGGGAGGTGGGTTCCCTTATCCCTCTTTGTGATGTCTCTGCTAATGTTAAACTTTGCAGCTGCTGTGCATTCTGGGTAATGATGTCATCAACGGGATCTATGAGGCTCAGTGTGCAGACCAGGGCAGGGTGAAACCCCATCCAGAGTCTCTGCGGTAATGTCCTTTTTATTTTACACTGGAAGATCTTCAGTCCAAAGTCAAGGAAAAAAACTATCCAGCTGTCTTTATTACTCTCAACGGAAAATGTATTACATCAAATGTTACACAACTGCAGAAGGGCCATGTATGGCAACATTTGAAATTAAATGTTGTAAACACTGTTACAAAGTTTTGCTTGGCCAGGGATTTCATCAATGTCTTTTTAAAGCAATCAAGACACAATAATGTAAAGTCAACAGAAGTATATCACTATATTTTCTGCGAAAACTTATTTCATGTAGGTGCAGTCATACTCAATTACTTTCCATTTCCACAAGCAGATTGAAGAAAATCATTATCTGTCTGGCTCAACACAGAGTACATAATTTTCAGTTAGGTACACTTCTGTTACATATTCAGTGTATAAGTAACAGTGGGCTGTGGTAAGGGTCACTGCTACTGTAAGATGTATTTATTGTTGCTGGGTGTGGCAGTTTTTATGTTCCATGAAATTTCTGACTGGGGTCACTGTGGGCCCTCTATTCTGCACTGGCGTCCTGTGTCTACAGAACAGATGATCGCATGTCCTCTACTTACAATGCCACTTTCTTTCAGCCAGGAGAAAGAACTGTGGATCAAGGAAAAATATGTGGAAAAGAAATTTGTAAAGGGAGCTGCCTTAACGCACACAGGTATTTAATTGTCTACTGCTCACTGTTCATTACTCACTGTATGTATGTGAGAAAGGAAATCAGATGGACATTGTTTCATGTGTCTGTGATGTGGAAGGAAACCAAATGATCATTGTCACCAAAGTACACCAATAAACTCCCACCTCACACCCATTCATCACTCTGGCTTCAACCCTGATGGTGCTGGGCTTTGTTTCTAACCCCCTGTGATGAGGTGTTAGGTGACCATCCAAGAGCACTGAAGCAGGAAATGTATTCTTTCCTACATGTGTCAGCTCCAACACCTCAAGGGATACTTGCTATTGTTCAATCACATTCATCTGGTAAAGTTCACTTCTGGGACAGACTGGGCCAAGCCAGACACAGAATCCTCCTCTAGGTGTTTTGAGACCTGATGGTCCTCCTTCAGGCCTTGGTGAGCTCAGAGCCCCATCGTTCTCCTGTTCTGCTGCAGACGCTGAAGTGACAGACACGGAGGCGTCAGACAGAGGGAGGAATGCCCCCGGCCGGTGCCTTTACCAAGCCGCACAGTGTGGGGACCTTGTCTCCATGGCGACTGCGCTGGCTCAGGGGGCAGAGGTCAACTGGAGTCACCCAGAGGAGGAGGGTCGAACTGCTCTGATTGGTGCAGCCCGTGGGGTGAGTGTCACAGTTTAATCATTACTATCACATACTCTAATACTATTATTGTATTACACACATTTTCAACTGTATTACTAGTTATCCCTTGTTTATTTATTTTTTCATCACCATTCTAATACCATAACTACTGCCATAACTGTTTGTCATCATTCCATTTGGCTTTCTAGCCACATGGTAATTATAACTTGAAGATGGCTTTGAGGTAAAGTCTCATTTTAAACGCATTCCATTTGCATTCTAATTCTGATCCTACAATCACGTCCTGATTGATTGTCCCTCGATTGATTGCCTTACAAAGCAAAGTTTTGCTGATTGAGAGCTGTGATTTTTTGTCTGTAGGGCTCTCTGCAGGCCTGTGAGTTTCTGCTGCAGAACGGGGCAAACGTTAACTATCGGGACCAGCGAGGACACGGGGCATTGCACGCTGCTGCCACCTGTGGGCACACAGGGTAAGTGTCACATTGGTCAGACAATGTATGCTGTCCTTACTGAACCAATGTATACAGGAAATACCTTGATATGCAAATGAGTAATACATTTACACTTTACATTGTAGGCATTACATTACATGTTATTAACTCTTTTATCCAAAATGACTTGCAGTTGATTTGACTAAGCAGGAGTTTGCTCCTGGATCTTATTGTGGCTACGTGTACCTTAACCACTACACTACAGGCTGCTTGTAGGCATTTGGTAGATACCCAATTTACACAGCTTTTTACATACTATCCATTTATGCAGCTGGATTTAGAGATGAACTTTCTCAAGTGTGTGAGAGCCTCCTGTGAATTAAACCAACAACCTTGTTTACAAGCCCAATTCCTAAATAATCAGTTTTGAGGATATAGAATTTGTGTATAGAATTGGTAGTTCTTTCTAAATTATTTGCCACTTTGAGCCACTTTTGCAATCAATTCAGCATTCTTTCCACTTCTGCCCCTACAGGCAAGTATGTTTACTACTGAAGAGGGGAGCCAATCAATATGCTGCTGATGAGAGGGGACATGACCCACTAAGCATTGCCATGGAGACAGCCCATGCGGACATTGTTACATTGTAAGTGTCCCTCTGAGTAAACGGGTGGAATGACTTAGAAGTGTTGACTCTATGATGCATATCTGTGCATGTGTGTTTGTGTGTGCGCGCGTGCATGTGTGTTTGTGTGTTTACTGTTTACATATTATGAGATCATATTCACTATGCTTTTCCAAACAGGTTGCGGATGGCTCGCATGAATGAGGAAATGAGAGACTCAGAGGGACTTTTTGGAACTATGGGTAAGAGAGTTTACACAGTGTGCCTGTGAACTGCCTCCTGTACCCTTCCCCCTACATATCACAGTGTCACTCTTAATCCAGTGGGACATTTCCTGTGAAAAGCATGCTGACATACCTGTTTGCAATTCTTATCTTTTACAGGTGATGATGAGACATTCCAGGACATCTTCCGCGACTTCAGCAACATGGCATCTCACGACCCAGAGCGGCTGTCCAGGCGGCAGTTCAGCAGGGATGCGGGGGGTGCAGACTCTGAGGAGCGGAATTAGCTTTGGAGTTCTGCAGGGGCTGAAGACTGCTCTGTGTACGGCTCAATGTAGGCTGGAGCCATAACTGGCAGTCACCATTATAAGGAATTAATGGAGTGCTTTACTCAGAAACTGTAACACTGTGCTGCATCTCAGGACTGATATAGGGTGCCATACCCCAGACCTGAACTGTGTCCTTCTAATATTTTAATCTTTTAAATTCAATTTCATTGCTACATTTTTACTGAGTTCTCGGTTTTGATAAGTGAACTATATTTATAGTGGAGATATTAATCTTGTGAAAGCAGATCTGCTGGCAGTTGGATAATGTCCTGGTTCTTTACTGTGTGGCTCTAATGTTGCATTGTTCAGATAAGTAAGCAAACAGAAGTGTTAAGAAGAAAAAAAAAAAGTGAATTTTATATTTTTTAACAGTGTTTTTTTTTTTTCAGAATCTAATATGTAAGAATGCTAAGTATGTTTAACAAGGATAATAAAATAATAATGTGTCAGAACTTTGTATTTGCATTCACCACATACTTTTAGTCAACAAGTGTATTTTCTTGATTGTGTCAAAACGAAGTATGGCTACCATGTTCATAGTGAATCCCATCAAAAATGTAATTAGGTGAATTGTGTGCATGTTCAATCTCCACCTCAATGTTTCATAATGAACAAAGTTGTATGTACAAGGGCCAAAATACTTTTTTTACAATACTTTTAGTCCCAGGACTGAAGGAGGAAGTTCTTGTACCTAATCTTTGATCTTAGACTAAAGTGGTTATGTTGGGTTACTATAATTAGCCAAATGTCTAACCATTTAAAATGGATAAGAACGAAATAAATCAAGATTAGTTTGCTTAGTATAAGTCATATAGTGTATATTATAAGTATATAAGTATAGTATTGAAGTCATATAGGTTTTGGGCTCTCATACTTCCCCATACAAGCAGCAGGATCGCAAGTATGAGGGTTGCGGTCATTTAAAAAACAACAAGATTTATTTGTCTTTCGTACTTCAGAGCCACCGTATTACGTGTTGTTCAGTGCTACGTCATTCAAAGTGCGCCTTAACGAGCACGCATGCGTACATGGGGGACAATAAGACACCATTTTGGGTACACAAACGATGCAAGAGAATATTTAGTTTTTTTGTGATCAGAAATTTATTAGATCGGTTAAGCCAGGAACCAGATTAGTCCAGAGGTTATGTCTAATTTATTTTGAAGGATAATTAATCCATTTCTTTATTGTTAACGTAGTCTTGAATATTGAGTGAGGACTGTTGCGAATGGACGGAGAAGACGACGAATTCTTTTCCGGAAATCACTCGGGTAATTATTGTCTGTAGCTGCACCACATTAGCTAACAACCAGCTAGCTTCATACCGCACAGAGTTGCTAGCCACCCAGTCATTCGTTTTATTGAATTGTTTATAAAGATGGCTACGTACGTTATGGCCGTGTCTGATCTTCATTTTGCTCGTTTGCTATCACCAAACGTAAGGACAACACATTTCAGCTAGCTAGCTAGCTAGCTAGCTAACGTCTAGCTACTAGCCAGCTAACGTTTGCCTATTACTAATTAGCCACTGTTATGTTCAACTTCGCTAGCTAACTTATCTACCTGATGGATTCCCCGCTATGCATGCTAGCTAGTTCACAGATCTGTGGAACTGGAATATTAAAGTTGGCTAAGTTAGTTTTCCAGTTTTTCATATTGTGTTAGCTATCCATACCTGCCAAACTGGGACTGAAATGCCCATTAACATTAACTAGCTTAGACTGCAGGATTCCTAGATATGTCCTGACATGGCTTGGTAGAATTCCGGCTAGTCCTTCGGTACACTACCTAACACTCGGTGAGCGCGGATGCGCTGTTCTGTTTTCAGACGATGGCGGTGGTACCCCAGTACAAGACGAACACGCACCGGCATCCGATGGCGAAGAGGATGCGAGAAGTGACGCACATCAGTCGGAGGTGCGGGTGTTTTTCTTTCTGCTATCTTTATACCAGTAAAATGCTATTACTTGTGATTGTTTTAAGATCAGAAATGGAAATGGTTTGCTTTTTTGTGGTTTTGGCATTACCGCTGATGTGTAAAGAAAGTAATGCTAATTGTAGCTGACCCAACTGGAAAAAGCAGATTTCACCGACTGTGTTTTTATTTTGGCTTTCTTACAGGGGGGTCTGAGTGAGGGTGAAGGAGATGCTCAAGCAGGACAGGCCAATGGCATTGGCAGCGCCTCGGAAAACGAAGACGCCAGAGGTCTGGGGGACAGCGACTCCGAAAAAGATGTCGGCCACGACAGTGACTCTGATATGGAGGCTCCCAAACCCGCTGACAGCGATTCTGAGCAGGAGGCTCCGAAACCAGCTAATAGCGACTCCGAGGATGAGGCTCCCAAACCTGTCGACAGTGACTCTGAGCCGGAGGCTCCCAAACCCGCCGAAAGCGACTCGGAGGATGAGCCTCCAAAACCTGCTAATAGTGACTCTGAGCCGGAGGCTCCCAAATTCGCCGACAGCGACTCTGAGCAGGAAGCTCCCAAGCCCGCCGACAGTGATGCCGAAGAGGAAGCCGGGCCCAAGCAGGGAGGGAGTGCCTCTGAAAATGAGGAGCAGACCAAACCTATCAGAGGACACTCGGACGCAGGCAGCAACTCTGAAAACGACACCCCCAAACAAAGGAGGCAGTTGGAGTCAGACGAGGACGATGGGGTGCAGGAGAAAGACCAGGGAAACTGGAAGGGAGTGATGCACTCGGACAGCGAGGAGGAGGGAGGCCCGGCACGGGCAGGAGGTAGCGACCAACCGGAGGGTGGGAAACGGCAGCAGCTGGACGACAGTGAAGAGGAGAAACCAGGTACTGTCCCGTCTGAGAGTTGGCGGTTGTGTGGATAGTTCCTTAGTGAGGCGTATAAGAGGTTTGCTTCATAGCCACTCAGCACAGCACTTGTTATTGAGTCAACTGGATCAAAGGTCATTGCAGTGTTTCCACTTTTTCGATGTGACCCTGTGATGCAAGTTTATACACGCTGCTACATTTAGTTACTTATTGCATTTTGCCACCCTAGATGGAAAAACAATGTTATTCACATTAAAAGCCAAGCAGAATAAATACTGTGGTGGTTGCTAAATGTTTCTTGGGAGTTTGTGGAGAGGTGGTCAGGAAATACTGTTTGTCATTTCAGTTAAGAGAAAGAAAGCTATTCTCTCAGACAGTGAGGATGACGATGAAAAAGATGCTCCAGGTAAGTCGCCAGTGTCCGAAATATGACTACTGCTTCCGATTTCCCCTTGACCCGATGATGAAGGCAGCTGACCAATCTCCTCTTCCTCAGTCACGAAGAAGAGTCGTGCTTTGGTGGATGCAGAAAACTCAGACAGCGACGCTGCTTCTGGTTCTCCGGATAAATCGCTGGCTGCTAAACTGCGGGAGCTGGGCTCAGACAGCGAGGAAGAGGACGACAGGACGAAGGGTGATGAGGGGAAGAAGGATGAAAAGAACCTGTTTGGCAGTGACAGTGATTCTGACGATGAGGAAGAGTAAGTCTGTTAGTCAAGTTGGTTATCAAGTGGCTTCTGGAATTTTTGTGAAACCTTTTTGCTATACAAAGCTTGTCAGAAGATGAATAATAGATAATGTTTAGATTAATTCTTTTGTGACCAGTGTAGAATTTATGAATTGGTTCAGATGAGAATTGGTGAGTGTAAGAAAAGTTGATTGTGGATTGTTGAGAAGTTTGTGTGGTATATTGCATTCAGACCACTGATCTGAAACGTACTGAAAATATGCCCATTTTGTTTTGAGAATGAATGTGACTGGTGGTATAAGAATTTTGAAATTTCAGAATGAAATAGCCAATAAAATACCCTCCTTTGTAGGTGAAAAGGAGGGTATACTTCAGTTTTAGAACTTGTGGTTTATGAACAAAGCGAAAATAAGACTTCAAATCAAAACTGTCGCCCACAGGAAAATGATTGCTGATATCTTTGGGGAGTCGGGAGATGAGGAGGAGGAAGAGTTCACAGTGAGCGTTTGGTCTTATTTTAAAGCTTGGTTCTGGAGTACTGATGCGAGGAGCTTCGAGGCGCTCATTGTGTGCCTGTCATTACACAGGGTTTCAATCAAGCAGACCTGGAGGGAGACCGGAGCCAATCGGAGTCCTCTGCCAAGAAGCAGGTAGCAGAGGATACTGACTCCGATGATGACATTGACAGGAGTGGAAAAGAGTAAGTGTCTCTGGGAAACTTCCAATGGGCTGACCAATTCCACTTTTTATTGTAATTTACAACCACTTTACAAAATGCCCTCGCTTAGCCAGCTTTTCGCCATGGATGAGGAATTTTGTTTTCATGCAACCCAGTGCTGTAAACCTTCCATTGTTTAGCTGATAATGATGATTGAGATTTAACTCATTTGGTAAATTAAATGTTCATGTTGAACTGGTCTGGTTTACTTGTATTCATGTGGAAGGAAGCTGAAGCACTTGGTTGTGAAAGGGGCAAATTATTTTCTTAGCTACATCCCCACCATTAGCCAACTGACCTGTTAGTAGCTCATCATTGTCCTGATTCTATTCTTTTGTGATAAAGTGCAACAGAATCACAAAAGGAAGGCGGCACGTGGATGAGAAATCTGATGAGTCAAATTACAGTCCATTGGAGTCCATTTTCTTTTTTCTTTTTTTAAAAGATTTTTTTAGGCCTTTTTCAGCTTTTTATTGGACAGTATAGTATAGAGAGACAGGAAGAGTGGGGGCGAGAGAGAGGGAAAGACATGCGACAAATTGTCAGACGATCGGATTCGAACCGCCGACATCGCGGCTCGCAATGAGCATGCGGTTAGTGCTCTACAGGCTGCGTCACCGAGACACTTCTTATCCTATGATTATGATGGATAGCTTGTATTATCTCCCTGTCCAAGATTTCAAAATTCTGTTGTTGATGAATTGCTGGTACATAGGAGCGCTGCAATAAAAGCCATTGATAAGGTTGTCCACACTACTACGTTTAGGAGACTGCCTCTTTAGTCACAGAGTGATGTGGAGCATGTGAATGTGTCTGACTCTTTAGGAGTCACAGAGTAATGTGGAGGATGTGAATGTCTCTGACTCTTTAGGAGTCACAGAGTAATGTGGAGCATGTGAATGTGTCTGACTCTTTAGGAGTCACAGAGTAATGTGGAGCATGTGAATGTGTCTGACTCTTTAGGAGTCACAGAGTAATGTGGAGCATGTGAATGTGTCTGACTCTTTAGGAGTCACAGAGTAATGTGGAGCATGTGAATGTGTCTGACTCTTTAGGAGTCACAGAGTAATGTAGATGTTGTGAATGTGTCTGACTCTTTAGGTGTCACAGAGTAATGTAGACCTTGTGAATGAACGTCTCTCTGCTCTTCAGCACCAGCTTCATGTCGGACTTTGACGTGATGTTGGCGCGGAAGAAGGCCCAGAGCGGCAGGCGGCGGAGGAACCGCGACGGCGGCACGTTCATCAGCGACGCGGACGACGTGGTCAGCGCCATGATCATCAAGATGACCGAGGCCGCGGAGGTGAGCCTCAAACCGCCGACCCACCAGAGCCGGCCCTCGCTGAAGTCATTGTAGACGCACTACTTTAAAGAGGGATTTGAAGCATTTTGGATCCGGTATCGGTGTATTTGGTGTTGATTGGGATAGCGCTGCAAATGGTCAATGCTCGTGTAGCAGGCAGACCCCAGTGTACTGACCCTGAGTCCATTTACAGGAGGACAGAACCCTGAACAGCCAGAAGAAACCAGCCCTAAAAAAGCTGACTCTGTTGCCCACCGTGGTAATGCACCTAAAGAAGTGAGCTCCTGTTGTTTATCCCTTCCTGCTCATATTTCCCAGCTACCGTCTTCTTATTCTTACCCCCACCTCCTTCACTAACGCTGTCCGTAAGCTCACACCCTTGCCTCGTTTTCCAGGCAGGACCTGAAGGAGACGTTCATCGACAGTGGAGTGATGTCGGCCATTAAAGAGTGGATAAGCCCGTTACCAGACAAGAGCCTTCCAGCGCTCAAGATCAGGGAGGAACTCCTGAAGATCCTACAGGAGGTGAGTGCGCTGTGAGATGTGTTGGAGCTTGCTGGGGTTCCAGGGTACGGGAGGCGTTGCTGATGTTCTGCCTGGTGTTCCTACAGCTCCCCAGCGTCAGTCAGGAGACTCTGAAGCACAGCGGAATCGGCCGAGCCGTCATGTTCCTGTACAAACACCCCAAAGAATCCCGTCCCAACAAAGACGTCGCCCTCAAACTAATCAGTAAGGCTTGCCAGACGATCTGTATATCCGGAAGCTCAAAGCTTATTTAACTGTTTACTGGGCTTTCAGCGAAATTGTTTATGAAGGGCTCAGTAGTTCTGGCTGGTTCTATGGTCTTGCCATTCTGTGTTTTTTGGAAATTGAGATGTCTATAGATGACTAGTATGTGTCATTGTCTGTAGATGACTAGTAACTAGTAAATGTCTTGTCTGTAGATGACTAGTATCTGTCATGTCTGTAGATGACTAGTGTATGTCTTGTCTGTAGATGAATGGTCACGACCCATCTTCGGCTTGACCTCCAACTACAAGGGCATGACCCGGGAGGAGCGGCAACAGAGAGACCTGGACCAGCAGGTTCCCCCTCGCCGCCGACTCAGGTACCAAACGCGCACTTACACACGCACACGCACACACACACACACACACACACACGCACACACACACACACACACACACACACACGCGTACACACGCACACACACGATTAGCCTCATTCTGTTAGTGCCCTCATCCTGTAAATGCACTCGCTTGCTGTCACACACTACTCGCATGTAGACAAATGACACACAGGACGAGTGGATAAATGAGACACAGTACATGGCAGATAAATGACAGACAGGACAAGCAGACGTGCACTGCTGATTCCTGCTTGGCTCCATTTCCACATCCCTCCATCGCTTTGTCCTCATTAATTGATCAAATCATGATTTGATTAATCTCCCTTCATTCTTCCTAATATTTTTTCAAGTAGTCTTCATCTCTCTCACTCCTCCACCCTGTCCTCTCCCTCTCTGTTGGTGGTCTGTGCCCCTCCTTAGTGAGCAGCCCAAGGTGGAGAGGTCTGAGGAGCCCGACGTCTTCTCCTCTCCCACCAGGTTTAGTGCTGCTGCATGGCCCCTGTCCCACCGGCCTGAGTGACACGCTTCAGTGCGTCAGACGCCTCCGTCCCCCGCTCACTCTGCCCTTCCCACACTCTCTCTCTGTCTCTCTGTCTCTCCCCCATCCCTCTATTTCCCTCCCTCTCTCGCTCTCTTGCTCTCTCACTCTTTCGCTATTCCTCCTCTTACTCTGCGTACTCCTCTGATTTATCGCTCTCTTCTCCAGTGCGTTTCTGGGTGACTCGTGGCAGTTACAGTGCATCGCAGTGTCTCTGAGGTCTTGTCCTGTGTGGTTTTCCCTGCTGCATTATCAGGGGATGCAGTGCTGTGAAGGGGAGGAGGAGCTCAGGCAGAGTTCCCATCAACATGCCCTCCTCCTGACCCCTGACCTTTAACCCTTCATGTATTTAGTGTCCTGGGAATGCTTCCTTTAGGCATGACTGCAGTGTCACAGTGTGGGGGGTGGTTGAGAAAAACGTGTGATATATTTGAGGAAAGTGTTTTTAAGAAGAAATGGTCAAATATTTCCAGAACTCTGGGGTAAGTCTGCAAGCACTTGTGTGTGTGCATTAGTGTGTGTGCATGCTGCTCTAATGAGTGTGCTGTACTGAAGCTGCTCTAGTGTGTGGCTAAGAGTCACCCCAGCTGCTGCAGGGCCCTGACTGCGGTGTGCTTACTCCACAGCTCCGGGGGCCAGACTCCACGCAGGGACCTGGAGAAGGTGCTGACGGGAGAAGAGAAGTGAGTGCCTGTGCCTGTGTGTGTCTGTGTGTGTCTGTGTGTGTCTCACTGTCTGTGTGTGTCTGTGTGTGTCTGTGTGTGTCTCACTGTCTGTGTGTGTCTGTGTGTGTCTGTGTGTGTCTGTGTGTGTCTGTGTGTGTCTGTGTCTCACTGTGTCTGTGTCTCACTGTGTCTGTGTCTCACTGTGTCTGTGTCTCACTGTGTCTGTGTCACTGTGTCTGTGTCACTGTGTCTGTGTCACTGTGTCTGTGTCACTGTGTCTGTGCGTGACTGTGTGTGTCTGTGTGGGGTCATCTGAGGCTTCTCGTCTGGCTGACTGCTGTGCCTTTATCTGCTTGCTTGTGTCTGTCGGTGTCAGTCAGTGATGTCTACTCTGTTCCTCAGGGCTCTCCGCCCCGGTGACCCCGGGTTCTGTGCTCGTGCCAGGGTGCCCATGCCCTCCAACAAGGACTACGTGGTGCGGCCCAAATGGAACGTGGATGGAGACACGAATCGGGTAAGTCTCAACATGCAGGAGCAGGGAGCAGGGCACCCGCCTCCTCTGAGTTACAACTGGGACCTTTTCCAGTGTCATTCTCACAGTGTAAGGATGGATACAGGTGCGTAATTAGATTTGGTGAAATTAGTTATTAGCATTTTCATTAGCCTTAGCAATAGCATTAGCAATAGCAATATAATTATCCAGGTTAGTCTCTTGAGATAAAATATTACATTTTCAAGAGAGACCTGCATAAATGACGTGACCGGAGACATTGCAGCCCAGTTTTTTATCGTTTGTAGTTTTACATTGCTTCATCTTTGATTTTGTTGGAATTGCGCTTTATACACCAAATGGTTCCCTTGGTTGACAGTTAAAAATCCTGACAGTTGAGATGTATTTTTATAATAGTCCTTACATTTTCAGAAGATAAATGAAAACAATTTGGAGCATTGGCAGATTTGGAATTTGAATTTCAGGTGGAACTGAGTTTATCTCTGGTGCTGCCTTATGAACAGGGCATGACAGCTTTACATGAAGTTTGCACATAACTTGTTTGTCCTGTATTTTTCCTACAAAATTATCCTGAAGGGACAATTCTTTCCCACTCCCATTGTGTGGACATTTCTTTAAGGCATTAAAACCAGATTGGAGAAATGGGAGCATTATTTCACCACATACTTTGTCACGCGATATCTTAATAGATAGTCTACTAGTTTCTGGTTCAGCAGTTTTGCATGTTGATATTGTTTTTTGGTTGTTGTATTTTGTTTTATTTTTTTTTATGAAAGGAGTTTTTAGTTTTTCCTCATGCCTGAGTCCGGATAAATACTCTTGGCTACTCCTGTCAGAAAGCAGTTGCTAAGGAGTTGGGGCAGCTGAGCTGTGATTGGTTCCCGTAGAGTTGCTGGAAGAAGGGCATGAACCGATTGGAGAAGCACAAGAGGCGCATTGCAGAGCAAAGAAAACTGCGCAGGCTGCAGGGCGCGGTGAAGATCAGTGTGGAGGGCAACCACATGCCCCTGTAGCAGCCCCGCGCCTGGGCTGTGAGTGCCCCAAGCATGCCCCTGTAGCAGCCCCAGGCCTGGGCTGTGAGTGCCCCCAGCATGCCCCTGTGCCTGGGCTGGCCTGGTCGCCCCGCAGTACTGACGCCCCGGCATGCTGGGAGTGCCTGACATACGCGTGCCATTAACCTGCCTTTCAGTGGTGTGAAGAGCGGCCATTAACCTGGAGTTTATCCCTGTAGTTACATGCGATACAGGCTATACTATGCCTGTGTATATATAGCAGAAAAGCTACCATTGAAGCAGGTGGATAGATTGATCATTGCATTTATATTGCACTTTTCTCGACACTCAAAGTACTTTACAGTGATGAGGGGAAAACTCGTTAACCACCCACCTGGTGTACAGAGGAATGGGCCAGAAATGAAGCTTACACAGGAGGTGGTTTTTTGTGTATTGCACACCAATGGTGGATCCATTTGTGTGCGGTTGCCAGGATTTGCATTGGTTGCTTTAGCTCCATTTGCTGTTTTTGTGTGTGTGTGTGTGTGTGTGTGTGTGTGTGTGTGTTTCAGTTTCTGCTGTTTGTTGATAGACAGCATGACCTCTAATGGCCTGTGTGTTTCAGTTATGTCATATTAATGTAAATGGTAATGTCACGTTAAAAGTTAGTCCGGCATTTCATGTATATAGTCAATAGCCCTATAGGCAACATTAAGAAATATGGGTTATTTTTTTCTACAGTTTGGTTTGTTTTTGGTTGTTTTCGAAGAGGCGTGTTGAATTGGTACTTGGCAGTGCAGAATGAAGCCAGTCTAACATGCCTGGAGTAAACATGTTCACTGTACACTAGAGCAGGTGGACTGACCTCGCTGAATAATTTCTCCATGTCCGCCAGGGACCCATGAAGAAGGGAATGTCTCGGGTGGACAAACAGATGCGCCGATTCGCCGATATCAGGCGACTAACCAAGACGGGTCATGCAGTGAAGATCAGCGTGGAAGGCAACCGCATGCCCCTCTGATTTTAAACGCATCTTGTTTTTTTGTTTTGTTTCTTGTTTTGTTTAATTTTTTTTACCTAGTCTCCGACTTCCCCACACCCCACGTCAGCTCTGCCGTGACCCAGCGCTGTTGTCTGGTGAATAATGATGTTTAGCTTTTCAAGCTGAAGTCCGAAATGCTGTATATTCTGGCCTTCAGTTAGACAGGTGATGTTCATCCTACTTTTCTGATAATTCTGTACAGAAATAAAAGTTCCAGTTTGTCTTCACTGTCATAATAAAGAGTTTTCTCAATTTTATTTCTAAGTTTTATAAGTCTTTATAAGTTCAATCAAATGCCTCCATACCCATTAGATAGTGCTAGGCAATGATCCCAAACATACACCAGTGTCTCTTAATAGTTGTTTTCTTATTATCTTATTTCTTATTCTTATATCTTATTTCTGAGCCTCATAATGGCTTCCTTGACAGTCATTGGCACAACTTTGGTCCATGTTGACAAACACCAATAATAGGCAATCAAAAGCCTCAAATCAAAACTACATACTGAAAGTTTTCTTATATTTGCAGTAAGGAAGTGATTGAATACAACAGATTATTCAGAAGGGGCTGAGAAGCCAACCATCCAATTATTTTTGGTCCCCTAAAATAAGGGACTGATTAAAAAGAGATGTGATTTCTACATGCATTACCCCGATGTGAATACCCTCAAATTAAAGGGGACAATCTGCACTTTAACCTCACATTTATTGTTTTCAAATCCAATCCTATGTGCTGAACTACAGAGCCAAACGAACAGACAGTGTACCAACTGTCCAAATACATGCAGACTTCAGTGTATATTTCACATAGCTTAATGAACACTTTAAATAGAAGAAAACAGGGTTTTGAAAGGCGTTTCATGTGCTGTGGCGGTACAGTTCTCATGTGAGAACCGTCTCTGTGCCGTTCTGAGCGTGCTTCCGCATGGTATCGTGTACCCAGGGCAGGTAGTTCCCCAGCCGGGTGTAAAAGCCGTATTTCCCCTTGGCAGCGCACTCTTCGCCCCAGCTGACCACCCCGGTGACGTACCACGTGCCGCGATAGTTGGCCACGTAGGGTCCGCCGCTGTCGCCACTACAGGCGTCCAGGTTGTCCTGGAGGTAGCCGGCGCAGAACATGTTGTCGGTGACGGCCTGCTCGGTGGACCGGACGCACTTCATTTGGTCCACCACGGGGAGCCCCACCCTCCTCAGGAAGCGGGACGACCGGCCCAGGTACTGCATGGCGCCCCAGCCCGTCACCATGCCGACGGTGCCCTCCCTGGAGAGTATGCGCGACAGGTGCTCGTTGGGGACGCACGCGGGCGAGGCAAAGCGCCCCAGCTGCACCGGCTCGGCCAGTAAGAGGAGAGCGATGTCGCTGTCGAAGGTGAAGGAGTGAAAGTGAGGGTGCACCATCACCGCCTCCACCTTGATCTTCTGCTCCTCCCGATCCTCCCGCATCTTGTCGTAGTCGCCTGAGCTCAGGAACACACAGGCACACTGTTAATGGGATAGCTCACTCTGGTTCTTTGATATGATTTCATTTTTAGTGCAGCGTCTTCTTCTTTAGTATCTTTTCCATTGGCCCTTACAGTTCAGTGAATGCAGTGTGCGGTGAATGACAAATCCACGGACAGATATTCTCACTTCCATAATCCTTTGCTGCTCTCTTACAGCTGCAATTTCTTTCTAGCATTCACGTCAGACTTGCATTATGATGTCAGGATTATATAGGCCTACTATAGTTCTGTCAACTAAAGACTTAAGGTAAGATGTTGCCACTAAGGCAGTGGTTCCCAAACTCAGTCCTGGAGTAGGCTACCCCTGTGTATGCTGCAATCTAGGAATTTTAACAAGCTGTACATTTTTCTTAAGTAGGTGCTTTTCATGTTTAGAGGGATACTTCCCCTCTTAAAGCACATTTAATCAGATAGCTGTGCATACCATAAAGAATAAAAATTACATGTTCATACTGTGATATATTGCAAACAATGCATACATTTTGCTGATGAAGTTCATACATTTTTGTTGGAACAAAAACCAGCATACACAAGGACTGAGTTTTGGAACCACTGCCCTAAGGAATCTTTATTGGACAGACCAAGCCTCTCACCAATGGTCACATGATCAGGGGTCTCCTGGCAACAGTGAGCTGCAGTGAGAACCCAGCGTGGGCTGATCAGTGTGCCCCCGCAGAACCCATACCCATTCTTTCTGCGCATCAGAACCTGCAAAGAGAGACAGGAGGTGGCATTTACACGTTAGATACAATACACATTTTTTTCATCCTTTGTGCAAGGACCTTCTGTCACATTGACTTGACAAATTTTGTTAAATTGCATAACATACAGGCACATCCAAACAAGTAATCAGGGGGCTTGACAGAGCAATGATGTAAATGAAGGCAATAGAGTCGGCAAACAACTTTAGTAGCTCCCAAATAACCAATTTATTTGAATTACTCCACAACATGATCAATGTTTACAGTGGTGTTGGGTCTTCATCAGGAGAATTTCAATTGAAGTGCCACTATACACCGATGAGCCAAAACATTGACCAAATGAAGCAAATAACAACGGCACATGTCAAGGTCTGAGATAGATTTAACGGTAAACAAACAGTTGGTTTTCGTAATAAACGTGTTGGATGAGGGAGAAATGGGCAGGTGTAAAGACCTGAGCGACTTTGACAAGGGCCAAATCGTTATGGCCAGATGACTGGGTCGGAGCATCTCTAAAACAGCAAGGCTTGTGGGGTGCTCCCAGTCAGCAGTGGTGAGTATCTACCGACAGTGGTCCGAGGAGGAACAAACCATGACCGGTGACAGGGTGCTAGGTGCCCAAGGCTCATCAATGCGGAGGGCAAAGAGGACTATCTTGTCTGGACCGAACCGACAGAAGGGCTACAGAACATCACATCACTACAAGTCACAGAACATTTTAATGATGGTTACAGGAATGTGTCACAACACACTGCATCGCACCATGCTGCGTATGGGGCAGCATAGCCGCAGACCAGTCAGACAACCCATGCTAATTGATACGGCTGGATACGTGTTCGCCATTTACGTATATGGGAAAGAGATGCACCAGGATGTACTGTGGGAAGGAGACAAGCCAATGGAGGGAGTGTGATGCTCTGGACAATGTTCTGCTGGGAAACCCTGAGTCTGGCCATTGACATGGTCATAGACACAAGTCACCTACCTAAACATCCCATTCATGGCAATGGTATTCCCCAATGACAGTGGCTTCTTTCAGCAGGATAATCCGCCCTGCCACACTGCACAAATTGTTTGGGAGTGGTTTCTGGAACATGATGAAGAGTTAAAGGTGTTGCCCTGGCCTCCAATTTCCCCAGATCTCAACCCAATCAAGCATCTGTAAGATGTGCTGGAACAACAAGTCCAATCCACGGCGGCAGTGATGTGGCTTACAATAAATCATTGGTTATTTGGCAGCTACTAATATGGTGTAGGGCAGGGGTATCAAACTCCAGTCCTGGAGGGCCGCAGTGTCTGCTGGTTTTTGGTGTGAAGATACATTTCAAAGTCTTTCATTGGCTAAAGAGTCCATACACCTTGTTCTCAAGGCCTTAATTGGCTGCTGATTGAAAGGAAACCATAAATAACTGCAGATACTGCGGCCCTCCAGGACTGGAGTTTTACACCCCTAGTGTTGGGACTCGGTAAAATACCTATTTAATCTAATCCAGCTAACTCCAGCTAACTTTTAGAACTTTTGTGAACCATGGTATTCATTTCAACAGAGGGAATAAAAACAAATACAGTCATTTGCTTAAGCTCCTTATGCATGTCCAGTTCTAGCTGAGTCTTCATTGTTGTGACTACCCTTGAACCGCTTTTTTGCTTTTGGGGATTCTGCAGCAGCATACCTGCCATGGACTGCCGCCCTGCCTCTCCAACTGACCCCCTATGATACGCAAGTCATCGCCTCCCATCGGAAGTTGGAGCTGCAAGGGGTCAGTGAAGTTGCCCCTATAATGGGTAGAGTTGTTCCCTTCATGGGTGGAGTTTCCCAGCTGAGAGGTGGAGTTATCTGCTGTTTGGGTGAAGTTTCCACCCTGGTCAAAAGCCAAAGTGTCATTGAGGAGGAGGGCCTCCTCAAGAAGAGAGCGGTATCCATGACTCTGCACCCATCTCTTCCCACAGGGGAACGGCACTTAAGAAAACAGTTAAGAACACATCACTATGGTTACCATCATTCAGCAGAAATACAGATGCCAGTAACTCACAACCAGTCACATCAGGTTGAAAGGAATAATGCAAGAAAAATGTGATAATATCCAAGAACTACAAGCCATTCTTCAGCTCCCATGAATCTATACCCGAATGTTATCATCAGGGAAGTATAAACATTGTCCATGACCCCACCCTGACCTCAGAGTACCTGCTTCATCGCACGTCCTGCCGTCCTCCTGGAGCTGGTACCCCTCCGCACAGCTGCACCGCACCCCAGTGACCCGATCCATGTTGGTACAGTACTGCAGACAGCCTCCATTCTTGTATTCACACTCAAACACCTCTGAAACACACACACGCTACGGAAATGTGGACATAGTCGTGATTGTATAGAACAGTGTTTCTCAACCTCAGTCCAGGGGTCTGTTCCACAAAGCAAGATTACTGAGTCAGCCGGATAACTAAACTGAGGATCCCTCCCAAATCTGGAACATGGACTGAAGTAAAAAGTGCAGTTCAGGGTTTACACAATTATCTGACTCAGCTTTTTGGAACAGGTCCCAGAAGCATGATTAATCCTCTTCGAGCCACATTATTCCACAAACATAAATGATCCAGGATGAAAACATAGGTCTTACCAATCTCACAGTGTTGCCCATCGTAACGGGGGGGACAGAGGCACATGAAGTCGCTCCGGACAATGGTGCAGAACCCTCCGTTCAAACAAGGGTTCTGTTTGCAGGGGTCCAGGTCTAATTCACACAGAGACCGCCAGTCACATCACATCCCTGCAGATGTCACCCCATCACAAACATCTCCACCTCCCTCAATCTCACAAACATCTCAACATCCCTCAATCTCACAAACATCTCAAACCTCCCTCAATCTCACAAACATCTCAACATCCCTCAATCTCACAAACATCTCAACATCCCTCAATCTCACAAACATCTCAACCTCCCTCAATCTCACAAACATCTCAACCTCCCTCAATCTCACAAACACCTCCACATCTCTCAGTCTTACAAACATCTTCACATCTCTCAGCCAGTCTTACTTCTATGACCAGTGTTTTAGCCGAATGGTCTATTTATTTTATTCTGAAACTGAACCATTGTTGAGGGGTGTGCCATGTGCAGCTTGTAAGTAATGGTCAAATTTGAAGCTCATATGTCATAACCCACATCAATTAGTGCAGCACTTTCCTGACAAAACTCGTTTGATTTTCTGTATTATTACAGAACATAAATACTCACTTCTGTATCGAAACCAAAACTCCAACTGTAAAACAGAAAACACAATGAAAATCGTATTGGAAACAAAATTGGTGGTGAGGAGATTAAAATTTCCCCTTAAAAATACTTTCACACAGTAACAAGTATTGTAAAGAGGCTTTGTCACATCAATCACATCAAACTGGACAGATCTTTTAAATAATGCACAAATATTTCTGAGATTTTTATGACTGCAGAATATACAGTAGATATTCTAGCTAATTCACCAACATATAGTCATGTCCGTGTGAAGAACACAACAGTTGATCCTCAGTAAGGGTTAGGGGGTAGTCAGGGTCAGGCTGAGGGGGATACCGTCTTCTCTTTGTTCTGAAATATCTCAGAGGCCTCCTCCTGGGAGCACATCTCCTCGTAACACTCGCGCTCCAGGTTGCCTGGCAGCATTTCCTCCAGGAAGTAGTTGGCTCTTCGAACCCTCAGTACCTGACTGGCTTTTTTTGGCTCCAGAAACACTGAGAACAGATAAATCCCACATTACTAAATTACACTTCTAAATCATATACACTATGTATGACTGGAGAAAACACCCTACAAACCATACACACAGGCAAACACACACACACACACACACACACACACACCAGAGGATATTTCACCTTTAGAGCCCAATGCTGCTGGAAAAGAGAAGAGGAACAGAGCAATGAGGATCTCATGTTCAGAGGGAGACATCCTGCACACTGAGCTGTGGATAAAGTAGACTCCTGTTATTCTGCTATAGAGGAAGGGATAAGTGTTCACTCAGCTAGACAGGAAGGGAACAGTGTTCACTGCTATAGAGGAACAGAGTTAGAGTACACTCTTCTATAGAGGAAGGGAGTAGTGTTCACTACTATAGAGGATGGGAGTCGTGTACGCT
This sequence comes from Conger conger, assembly GCF_963514075.1. Classification (NCBI taxonomy): domain Eukaryota; kingdom Metazoa; phylum Chordata; class Actinopteri; order Anguilliformes; family Congridae; genus Conger; species Conger conger. The sequence goes on along the minus strand of NC_083772.1, from coordinate 31,825,155 downwards.
CAGCTATAGAGGAAGGGAACAGTGTTCACTCTGCTATAGAGGATGGGAGTAGTGTTCACTCTGCTATAGAGGAAGGGAACAGTGTTCACTCTACTATAGAGGATGGGAGTTGTGTACGCTCTGCTAAAGAGGAAGGTAAAAGCACTCCGCCACAGAGAAAGTTAGTTTTATACCAAAATGTCACCAAGAAAATATTTGTACCAAAACACGCTTCAGGAGCATGCTACCATAACTATCGCAAATGTTGTGCAACACTAAAATACATTTTAGAGTATTTTCTGGGCACTGAAAAAAATTCAGTCCAGTTCAATACCCAGCACGGACTCTTGCGTAAACGTTTTAGAGAGGGTCTTCATTTGAATTTTTCATTCCACCCTTCTCCCCCTCCCACACAAACAACAAATTCAAGCAGAAGACAATCCTCCTTCATCCCTTACCATTTCTAGAATACCAAAATCATGAATATATAAATATTTCTTACCACTGGGTGCTGGTGTCTGTCGAAATGCTAGGATTTGTCTGTGTTCCCGAATTGACCTTTAGCAGTATTTTAAATATTGACTCAGGAATGTGATCATGGTAAACACACTGAGGTAAAGTGGGTTGAGGTGGGGGTGTGGGGTTCGTGAAGATCCTGGCTTTTGTTTGGAACATGACATTGCTGGAGCTAAGTTCTGGAGCAAAAGGATTTTCCAACTATTTTGGAATTCATTGGAAAGAGGAAAAGGCAAGGAAGGATTTAAGGAAACAATCTGTTTACCAACTTTGCATGGAACTAATGCATTTCAGCAAGCCGGAACACATGGCTCGCATCTGCGTATGTAATACACATCTTTTTTTAATTACTATGCAGTTTTTATCAATGATGTGAATTACTACTTGATTCTAGTGTGTAGGAGAAGGCCTTGGTAATCCTTGTTTATGATTTGATGTGCAAATTCATAGTAAGGCCTATTAAGCATGCAGGGTCAAGGGTTAGAAATGCCTGGTAATCCTTCTTTATAATTTGATGTGCAAATTAATACTACATCCAATACTGTCTGGGGGAAAATCTTGCTAATCCTGGGTTTATAAATCAGAAGCAGATCAGGACAGCCTTGTGAATTAATATTCCACAGCTAATATTTCTTAATTCCGTGAATTAATGAATGCAGAAAACATGGGAAAATGAAAAATGTATTTGCTTCAACAATTTACATTTATCCAAGGTTGGCAGTTGCTTTCTGTATGAATATGTAAAATGTTCAGTGCCCTGTACAGGTGTAAGGTATACATACAATACATAAAAGTATTTTCACCGGGTTAATAAACAGTCTCCTATCTACATCTACTATTTACATGCAATCCCACAGTAAAGGCATTAAAACTGAGGGATTCACAGCTGAAAACTAAAGAATAAGCAACTCCGAAAAATGTAAACTTGTAGATTAATCCAAAGACCATTTAATCTACCTCACTGCCTTACCTGACCGCAATCCAGGAACCCTCAAAATATATGAACTTTACTAAAACATAAGTAAAAGATTTAAACCAAGGCACTGTAGTGGTAAACTCAGTCTGTAAAGGAGCTTGCTGAGTGCAGGCACAGTGGTGGGACACAATTACTCTCACCCTGCTACCGGTGGGGCTACCAGTTGCTGTTGCCTCTTCTCCAATCGAAGCCAAGTCTATCCTGTAGTACTATGTAGTCTGCAGTGTATAATATTCACTGGCCGATGGACAAGTGCATTAAAGAAGATAATGCAATGCTGACTTATGACCATTCAAAATGGGAGAAAAAAAAAACGGCGAAATGGCCAGACAACAAAGACCATGTGCATGTTTTTAACCCATTATGGACTAAGGCCCCGTATTAAATACAAATACAATGCTGGCGTCACATCCCTCTGTTAAGGGAGATGTAACGTGCAGGTCACATTCCTCTGTTAAGGGAGATGTAACGCGCAGGTCACATCCCTCTGTTAAGGGTGATGTAACACACAGGTCACATCTGCCCATAAGGGTACTTTTATGAAGCAGTACTGCAACCTCTACATGTTTTGCACCAGAAAGGTTATAATGCACAAAAGGCACACGAAATGCCTGAGAGCGACTGGAAGCTAGCTGACAGGCTGACTGCTTGCATGTTTCTCATTAAAGCTAGCTCAGAGTTAAACGTGACACCTCGAGAAGATGGCCGCTTGAGCAGGAGCTCCAGTACTGAGACCTTTCTGACGCTCCATGACGTGACAAACTGGCACAGCACAACGATACATATGGAAATAAATATCTTTTAATACAAAACATTTCAGTCTGCTCTTTTTCAGTTATTCTCTAGGTTCAGTCTGTGGGTGTAATGAGAACACGAGGAGCAACAGCTCCCCCTGCAGTCAATGATAGTGTACATCCTCTTCCCGTTACAACAATCGCAATACTCCCTTGTTCCGATCAAGACCGCAACGCCTTGATCTCCCAGCAGGTGGCAGTGTTAAATAGGTAACCGGTCTTATGAAACGCGGACAGTGAATTTGAGTGAGACAGCCTGGTGGTCAGGAGTTCGTACGATAGGGAAAACTGGAGTCGGGGTCAGATGCACTGTAGGCTGCTTTTCTCCAGGCTGCGGTCTCGTGTGCTGATGTTCAGGAAAGGCACTCTGATTTAATTGCTTCACTCAGTGTTCGCTGAGGTTGATGATTTTGGAGGTCTGCGGCTTGATTGGTCCCTGTGAGGATAGCAGCACTCCGTGTGAGGCAGGCTGACGGGGGCCCGGGGGGTCTGGGGGCCCGGGGGGTCCGGGGGGGCGCTAGGCTTCGCTAGCGCTGCTGTTCCGGCTGAGCTCTCTGATCCCCTGCAGAATCCGCTTCATGTGACCCACTTTAGTCACCCCCAGATCCTGACAAACACAGACACAACGCAACTCACAGATTAACACAGCAAAACTAACACAAATCATACATACAGTACAGTCTGAAAGTATGTGACACTATTTATTTAGTTTTGGCTCAGTACTCCAGCACTCATTTGTTCCTGATGTTTACAGGCAACAGCAACAGACCAAAATTGCAAATGCAACACACAGAATCTAGACCTTTAGCTATCTAGTGCATTAACTACTGACACACAGACACACAGCTGGCGAAGAAACAGCTGAACAGTCAACTGACTTATTACTTTCAGTCCCCAAAAAAGGGGGAACTATGCAGAAAAAAGCCCATAATTCCTACAGGGCTCACCCGATATGGATGTCAATACCATCGATTAAAGCTAACAACCTGCACAACAGCCTCATATTCATGGTTACATTTAAAATGTAATGTGGTGGAGTGCAGGGCCAAAACAACAAAAAGTGCATCGCTGTCAAAATACTGACACTGTAGCCAGCTTAAGGATTAAGCACACTTACACACATACATAATGCATGCAGACATCTGACGGATTACACACACACATGAAAACAGCACTCATGGATTACATGTTCACATGTGCATACATGCACGACACACAGAAGCAAGCACACGTGTACGAGTGCGTACATACACAAAGACACACACACTCACAGGCACACACACCCCCTCACACACCACACCTGTGCTTGCGCACACACACACGCTCACAGGCACACACACACACACACACACACACTCACAGGCACACACAC